>NC_072731.1:264219459-264299187 GCF_026930045.1 Uloborus diversus
ACTTCCTTGTTATATTGAGAGTTCGGAAAAGATTCCGGGAATAAATTCCAAGTTCTTGAAATATTTTTTCTTGTATTGGTAAAATTATCGATTCTGGTAGAATATAAGGAGTGCGTTTAATGTGAATAAAATATAGAATTTATTTTATTTTGCAGTTTCTAAGGAAAAAATGATCAATCAGGCTGGCGTTTAAGAATAAAACCTTTTTCAAAAATGTAAGAAACTTGAAAACTATTGGAATATGCATACCAAGAATTTCTCTCGCTTGTCATTGAATAATGGAATAACAACAATATCTGTCAAAAACAACGACGAAGCAGAAAATATTTATGTGCAGTAAAACCAGTTTATTCATTATTCTGCCGTTATAAATATCAGTGGCATTTAACTAACCAAATTTGCTTCCTGCTAAAGCAAAAATTCAAAACGAACAATAAAAAAAACTCAATTTGAATGATGGTTTTATAAGAAAATGTAATTGAAGTTAAAACTGCATTTCTTAATATTTATCTTCATGTCAAAAATTTTCTAAATTATTTTTAATTATTCATCATTTATTTATATTATTATTATTTATTTATTTAATTATTAACTTAGACTCGTAAACATTCGATGGAAAAAAATCTTTATAGGCAGCTATTTGCATAGGAATTAAAAACTTTGTTCCATTAGCAACAGTATTCTCCATATATCAAAGCAAGAGTTCTGGGACCTCTTAAAACGTTCCTTATGCATGGGTCCCGGGAAAAGCATCCCAGCTCATTTGGCATGGAAATATTTTAACCCCATAAATTTCTAAGAGTAGATTACGTTATGATTTTCACTAAGCATGATTAATAACTTCTATAGATTAACTATTATATGACTTCTCTCTCTCTCGTTTTTTTTTTTTTTTTTTTTCAAATTCTCAAATAAAAATAGTTTTTTTTTGAGCAATCACGATTGCTTATTGTTCTCACTTGACTGTTTTGATGTCCTTTGATTTTAATTTCCCACCGCCACCCTCTGCAGCATCACCGTCGACCGGCTCCTCACGATGCTGCTCCTATAGCGAAATCCGTCTCTTGGTTGCATCCATGTCCTACACACGCGCGCATACATACACAACTACAAACACGCACGCACACACATATACACACAAACACATACACTCACATACACATACACCTGCACACAAACGCAAACACATACACACACAAATACATAAACTACCCACACATTCATACCTGCACACAGACACAAACACATATGCCACCACACACATACCCCACACACAACACACATACCCCACACACAACACACATACCCCACACACAACACACATACCCCACACACAACACACATACCCCACACACAACACACATACCCCACACACACAACACACAAACCCCACACACACAACACACAAACCCCACACACACAACACACAAACCCCTACACACACAACAAACAAACCCCCCACACACAACAAACAAACCCCCCACACACAAACACACACGCCTACATACACACACTAGTGATTGCGAAAAACATAATTTGAATTAAAGATGTCAAAATTCAAATTAATTTTTTTTTTCTTTCTTTCTTTTTTTTTTTTTTTTTTTTGCTTTCACGTCATTTTCTGTTTAAAAAAAGGAAAAAAACTGGTAACTCCTTTTAAAAATATTACTTTTTGCTCTTATTTCTTTCAACCAACCCCCCCCCCCCCCCCAGATCTTATCTTCTTCATAAATATATGAATACTTGCATAATTTTACTGCGTAGCACGCTAAGACAAATATTTATTGTTTTTGAGCAATGAATATCTAAAACTCTCACTCTGAATCATCATTTTGATTTCTTTTATGGATACAATTTCTCATGGATGTAGTTACTAAATTTTATTTTAAAAAAATGTAGATAAAACACACCATTCATCTTTTTTGATACCTGAATGATAATGCATTTATTTCCTCAAGAACAGTTCGAAGCGAATCTTTTTTTTTTTTTTTTTTCTCCCTGCAAACTTGATACAATCAATTTTTCTTCACAAAACGCTGTTCCTATCCATTCCTTAATGTACACCTACAACCAAACCAGAGGGCTTCGATGTAACTCTTTATTTATTTACTTCCCCGAAATTCTTCGTCGAGCACAAAAGTTGTTCGAGAACTTTCTGCAATTGCGAAACATAAAAATCTTATCGAAATAAAAGGACGGAGGCGGGAACACTGCAAATGTTGAAAAATGAAAATAAAAAGGTTCTTTAAGAGAGAACATAAGAAGGTGGTGGGGGAAAAAAATGGCGCGCTGAATTGTTTCTTCCTTTTCACAATGGGATCTCTTCCGCACAAATGTTGAAACTGTATCAGACGAAGCAGTAAGTGATATAGTTTAAAAGTCTGTTTGAAAACACTATCTGTGAGGGGGTTTTTTTTTTTTTAAATCTCTATCTCTTTTTTACAGCACTCGTTCCTTAATGTTTTCATTTTTTTCCAGTAAACTAAAAACTTTCCATTTATTTATTTTTTTAAAGAAAAATCACTTTTTTTACTTCCTTTTACAAAAAAGGAAGATTATATTCGCGAAAAAATTTTCACTCTAAAATCGGCCTTCATTTCCATTTCGCTCGCATCCAAATGATAATTGAGCTTTCTTTTCGACCCGACCACACGTACATATGTACCTAAGAACGTATAGACGCCCGAAATATCCATTTTGACTTTTCCCGAGTTAATTACAACGAGTTTTCTCGTGACGTCTGTATGTACGTATGTATGTGCGTATGTGTGTCGCATAACTCAAGAACGGTATGTCCTAGAAAGTTGAAATTTGGTACATAGACTGCTAGTGTGCTCTAGTTGTGCACCTTTTTTTTTTTTTTTGGTTGCATTCGGGTGTTTCTAAAGGGATCTTTTGCATCTTTTTGGGGGGAATTCATTGTTAATTTCGATGCAAGCTCAAGTGGTGTTATAATTTGGCGGACACTTGGCGATCTATCGCCAGTCTTTTGGTCGCCAACTTGGCGACAAATTTGGCGATTTTTTTAAAAATCTGGTTTGAATTTGGCCACTGGTGGTGATATTTGGAAAGTAAACTATTGAATCACATTAAAATTGCCAATAATGGGAAAATTGAATTAAAATTAGACTAAAAGGCGACAAATTTGGCGACTTTTTTTAATTTTTTTTTTTTTTAATCTAGTTTCAACGAGTCATTGTTGGTGATATTTAGAGAGTTACAGAGAGAGAATCACATTAAAATTGCAATAATAGGGAAATAACATTAAATTGGTGTAAAAGGAAATCGTGTGATGCACACATCAGCTCATTTTGTAGGTGTTTTTACTTCCTTTTACAAAAAAGGAAGTAGTGTATTCGCGAAAAAAATTTCACTCAAAAGTCGACCTTAATTTCCATTTTACTTACACCCGAATGAATATTGAGTTTTTTTTCGACTCGACCACACGTTAGTAAGTGCCTAAGAACGTAGAGACACGCAAAATATTCATTTTCACGATTTCCGACTTAGTTACTTCGAGTTTCCCGTGACGGCTGTTTATACGTATGTGCGTATGTATGTCGCATAACTCAAGAACGGTATGTCCTAGAAAGTTGAAATTTGGTACGTAGACTCCTAGTGGGGTCTAGTTGTGCAATTCCCCTTTTGGTTGCTTTCAGGTGTTTCTAAAGGGGTCTTTTGCTCTTTTTTTCTGGGAAATCATTGTCAATTTCGATGTAAACTATGTAGTGGTGTTATAATTTGTCGGACACTTTGCGATTTATCACTAGTCTTTTGGTCGCCAAGTTTTGTCACCAACTTGGCGACAAATTTGGCAATTTTTTTCTATTTTAATCTGATTTCAATTTGGTCACTGTTGGTGATATTTAGAGAGTAAACAATTGAATCACATTAAAAATGCCAATAATGGGGAAAATGACATTAAATTGGAGTAAAATGAGTTATGTGATGCGTACAACAACTCGTTTTTTTTTGGGGTTTTTTTTCATAAATGTTTTTTACTAGTTAGGATAACAAAAAGCGTAAGTTAGTGACAATCACTTTTCTGTTTGAAAAATAAAATCCTTAGGATTCTCCAAAAATCTTGTCTTAATAAATCCTGAGCGAAAGGTGTGTGAAAAGGCATCATGTTTTTTTTCTGCCAAATTATACTGTTTCATCCTGAAAAATGTAATTTTTATTCCTTTTTAATGCCATTTCACAAGGTTTAATATGCGAAATTTGTATTTTAAAGAAACTTATTTAATCCAATAATAGTTTAGTTATTTTTCCTTCCAATTTATAATAAAACATTGTAAACTTAATAAATATTTATATCAATGGTGAAACAAGTGTTCTGCAAACCAGTGTTTTCGAATCCTTCTCATTTCGCAGGACTATTGCGCATGCGTGTTTACCTTTTAACTGCTGCCATACCTTTCTATAGGCGCATTTCTGCGTTCATTTGTTACTTGACCAATTTTCAATATGCAAACTCATGCATTTGAACTCTTGAATTATGACTTTATGGTGATTTAAAACTACATATGAGGCAGTGAGAAGCAAAGGGATGCAAGTGGACATTTTCAAGTTTTGAGTAAGCCGACTATAAAGATAACATCCTAGGTAGGCTTTCATTGAATTTGTTTTCTAAATCATGCTGTACAGCAGCACCTACCAGGGCTACTAGTACCATCTCTTGCCCCAAGACAGAGGAGAGGTTCATCTACGATGTGTACTGGTTTATGTCCAAATTTTTATTTTTGCCACTTGCATCCCTTTGCTTCTCACTGCCTCATATGATAAATATATAATATGTAGAAAAGCTGCGTTTATTTAACATTTGTTAATCCAGTTCTCCCACTTATCCGGATTAAATTTGTAGCTTATCAAATAAATTTATGTTCTCATTGATAATTTTAACGACATAACTATAAGTACACCAAACGTTCACCTCCCACTTTGATTAAATGGGAGTTCTCGCATAGGATGTGCAATAAATAACGATAATGAAACAAACACTACTGCATCTCAACTACAAGGATAAAGCGTTTGGATGATCGTGCTTAATTCAAACACCAGCGGAACCCACACGGCTTTGCCCGTAGTTGAAAAATTAAAAGATCATTTGGTTCGCCTGTATATTTACAAATAATGGATGGCGATTTTCTCGCCAATTTGCTATGTTCATTTGCTCGCCAATGTTACGGTTCCACGTAATGATAATTTCGTAATTTACTCCTCCACGTTGTGATAAAATTGGAATAAAAAAAGGAAAAAAATCGAATTTTCGAAAAATCGCTTCAAGGTGCACACCCCCATGCTACGTACTAATTTTGTGCCAAATTTCATGACCCTCCATCGGTTCACTCCAACTACTTTTAAAGTCTTTTCCAGCCATCTGACTGTTGATCTCCTCTTCTGCGTTTATTCGTTACTAGTGATACCCGCACGGCTTTGCCTGCAGTAGAAAATTAAAAGATCATTTGGTTCGCTTGTATATTTACAAATAATGGATGGTGAAGTTCTCGCCAAATTTCTCGCCCATGTTATGGGTTCCACGTTATGGTAATTTACTCGCCCACGTTATGATATTTCGTACGGGAAACATGTTCTTAAAATTGGAATAGAAATAGAACAAAATCGAATTTTCGAAAAATTGCTTCGAGGTGCACACCCCCATGCTACATACTAATTTTGTGCCAAATTTCATGAAAATCGGCCGATCGGTCTAGGCGCTATGCGCGTCAAAGAGATCCTGACCGAGATCCAGATATCCAGACAGAAAGACTTTCAGCTTTATTATTAGTATAGAAAAGATATAATAATAGTAAAGAACACAAGTGTTCGAACCAGAAGACAATAGATCAATTATTTGCGAAAATGATGGGAAAAATTGTTTTGATAACTTTTAATGTTTTGTTAATAATTCTTTATAGTATTTTCACAAAATATTTTTTTTTTCTCGTTTTTATGTCGTATATGTATTTTTGTCGTTTTTGTCGTATTGTTAATTAGTCTTTTTTTTTTCGTACTCCGGGAGAACACGCGTGGTGTCCTGAGTACACCCGACAACTCAAATTTTCTATTTTTGAATGTGCAACTCAATTGGTATTAACCAGATCTTCAATAACTTAATTTCAAAGTGTTTACTTTCAAGAGCATCGGTTAGTAGTTTTTGTTTTTCATTTTATTAGAGAAACCGCATTCATTTTTTGGAATACCATCTGCAACTGTAGGCCCAATCCAAATAATGGTCGAACATAAAAATCGGAAATCTCTCGTACTAAATGCAAAAAAAAAAAAAAAAAAATTACATGTAAGTTTCACTCCAATTACGTCTGTGTAATTAAATGCATTGAAATTTTACATTTATGTGTGTCTTTTCAGTGGTTTTTCTTTTCTTTCGATTCTTTCTTTGAAACATAGTAAGTTTTTCGAAAAAATTTGTTGTAGGGATCTATTTAAAGTAACTTATAATATTTTTTGTGTGCAAGGATATATATTTTACAAATTGTCAATGAACTTTAATTTACATTTATAAATCGCACTAAACAAACATTAATAGATGGGGTCTTGTGCAGGTACCCCGCATTAACTTTTGTGTCCAGTTCAACACGCAAGTTCTTCCGGCTTAATCTGTTTTTGCATCCGAACGGAGAAATTAATTTCAACTTGCTAAACTAATTTAAGGAGTGCTCCTACTTCTTAAAAATTAAAATCAGCATAAATAAATCAAGTATCCATATGCAGTGCAAAAAAATTACAAATGAGTAATTGAAATATTAATATAAATGACTTCAGGCAAAAAAAAATATTTTTTCAAAATATCCAAAAACTTGACTCTAACCCAGACTAAGTTACAAAAAGTAATGGCTTGTTTTTTGCCAAGTTTTGTTTTTCTTGTGAACTAAAGAATACAAATCTTTTTTACAGTACAATTGAATAGGGAATAAGAAACAAATAGAATAGTCATTTTTATTTTAGATAAAATGAAGTTATTAATTGTGTTTATTTTTTGTTTAATGAGAGTTGGATATTCAGAACTGTTTCTGTTAATTGAATTTTAGAGGGAGTTTACTTGAAGAAAACCAAATTTGTAAGCAGCATTGAAAATTGAATAAACTTAATTTCTTTTCTACTAAATGCATAGCAATGTTGCTTTAAAATAATTTGAAATCAGTTTTGGCACTTTAACTCATTTGGGGTTACTAAATAATGGTTTCTAATATTTTGATTAAATTTTGAGAAATTTATTTAAAGATATAGATTTTAAATAATAAGTCGAATGTATTTTTAATACCTTGGAAAAATAGTACGTTGTTTAAAATGGAAATAGCTTTTCATTTTAAACTTCGTCAATCTCATCATAGTAATTAGTGATTGCAATAACGGTATACCGAATACCGGTATTTCGAGCAATTTTTCAATATTTCCGTTATTTGTTGAGGTAAAATACCGGTATTTTCGATATTAGCTGAAAATAATAAATAGTTTAAATTAGAGTTTCAGGTTTACTTATTGTATATCATACTGCTATTGATATTTAATTATGACATTGGTTCCTTTATTTTATATCTCTTTATAATACGTTTTCCCTAATAATACAGTTTTTGCACAAAAATTATGAATTATGGCAACGAAACAATATGTTTAAGATTATTTTTTTTGAGAAATTTCTAATAACGGTATTGCGGTATCGGGCCAATCTACTGAAAACGGTAATTTTGTCCCACACGAGACACCTCATATATTTCATTAAAAATAATAATTTAAAATATTAATGAACAATTTTTTTTTTGTTACACAAACTACGTGTGATTTCTTTCGCAAAAAAATTCGTCAAAACCCTTTAAAATTATTACTTTTTAATGAAATATATGAAATGCCACGTACGGGACAAGAGGTCGACTTTTTCATGGAATGGCCCTATCCTGTTTTAAGAAATACCGGATACCGGGATTGCATTTTTGGTCCGGTATTGCTATCCCTAATAGTAATACAATACGCAACA
Organism: Uloborus diversus; assembly: GCF_026930045.1. Lineage (NCBI taxonomy): Eukaryota > Metazoa > Arthropoda > Arachnida > Araneae > Uloboridae > Uloborus > Uloborus diversus. Next base: position 264,227,453 of record NC_072731.1, read on the forward strand.
CATCTAAGATCTCCACAAGCGAAAACGTTATTTTAAAACGTTTATTATTTTAAATAAACAACTTGACGATAGCTAAATTTCTGCCTTGAAGAGTTGGTCCACTGCGCTTAATAAAAGGAACCTAAATTATTTTAATTAGGAAGAAAATGATAAAATGCGAAATTTCTATTTAAAAACCTCTTTTCGGTGGGGGAAAAAAATGGTTATCTATTTTTGACATTTTATCAAGTAATATTATTTTATTAATTAAAATTAACTTTTAATGGAGATAATTTCCCTAAACCTAAATTAGGGTTCCTGGGGCCCGTATAAAAAGTTAATTTCTGTATTTTTTGACTCATTTTTATTTTTACTTCAAACTTTCAAAATCTTAAACTCTGCATCCGATTTTGAACATTTTTCAGGGGTGATTTTGTTCCGGTATTTTACCGAATTTCCGGTATTTTCGGACGTATTTCCGGTATTTTTATGTCCAAAAATACCGGAATTATGTTTTTTTTTGTTATGCTTTTATCTCCCTACCTCCGCAATCTTTTTAAATTATATAATACTCATCAAATATACCTGCAAGAGCCTTAAGATGGACACCTATCCCTTAAGATGGACAAATGTCAAGATAATTTTGTATAACACCAGCTCAAAAGTAACTTTGTAACCCATTAAAATTTTAATCAAATGTACACACACTATTTTGACTCTGACTATTGGATTATTTAATACTGTGGCATAGGTGCACTTAAGTAATAGGGGCCAAAGATTACCCCCCCCCCCCCGTTCTCGCTTTGAAACTTTCAGGTATTTTTTGATGAACTCACAATCACCCATGATTTTTGCAATTGGATATATACATCTAGGACGAACGGTTGCGAAAATAAAAGTCTTGCAGGTTAAAACGGAACACCCTGCATATGTTTAGTAGCACCACTTATTCAAACTAACGTTAATAATAACTTAATTCATCACCTGAGAAAATTGTCTTCCTCCCTTTCTCTCGATTCGGATAAAACAAAAAAAAAATACTCAGCAAAATTACCGTATTGGATTTCGACCCAAACACATCAGCCGCAAAAGGAATATTGAGTAAGAGGGAAAAACCAAAGAAGAAACGAGAGAGGGACATCGTGCCAAACGATCTCCAACATTTTTAGAACTTCGAACGCAGAGTAGCTTCTCTAAATGATAGTAATCAAAACGGATGCCTGCTTCATTGAAAGAGACGTTCTATTCTTCCCTCTTCGGGCCCCCCTCCCACCCCGGCGATGATTACCTTGGGACTGTGTCCTCCTCGAAGTCCTCATTGTTAAGAATTCATCGCACCCAATGATTAATGTGTCCCATTATATGCAAATGAAGCTGTTTTTCTGCAGCACTTTCGACGTCATGAATGAAAATGAACTCTTTTTGTTTCTTTTTTGCTGTTTTTTTCAGTTTTCATTCTTTATCACTTAATAGGATGGGGTGGTGACTGGAAAGGACAGATTCTAATTCTCATCCGTGTTATATTTTTGCTTCTGTCGCTACGAGTTATTTCATTGTTGCTATTTGAAACTGAAAAAAAAAGGTTCAATTCAAACTTTTCTTTTCTTTCAAACTTCTAAATTTGGTCTGTTACATGATGAAACTAATAAGCAAATATTTTGATGGTTTATATTCCTAAGTTCTGCAGTTTGTAGTTTTGGAAATTCTCTTTTTGTTTCTTTTTTGCTGTTTTTCAGTTTCCATTCTTTATCACTTAATGGGATGGGGTGGTGACTGGAAAGGACAGATTCTAATTCTCATCCGTGTTACATTTTTGCTTCTGTCGCTACGACTTATTTCATTGTTGCTGTTTGAAGTGAAAAAAAAAAGTTCAATTAAAGCTTTTCGTATTTGGTCTGTTACATGATGAAACTAATAAACAAATATTTTGATGATTTGTATTCCTAAGTTCTGCAGTTTGTAGTTTTGGAAATTCTCTTTTTGTTTCTTTTTTGCTGTTTTTCAGTTTTCATTCTTTATCACTTAATAGGATGGGGTGGTGACTGGAAAGGACAGATTCTAATTCTCATCCGTGTTACATTTTTGCTTCTGTCGCTACGACTTATTTCATTGTTGCTATTTGGAATTGAAAAAAAAAGTTCAATTCAAGCTTTTCGTATTTGGTCTGTTACATGATGAAACTAATAAACAAATATTTTGATGATTTGTATTCCTAAGTTCTGCAGTTTGTAGTTTTGGAAATTCTCTTTTTGTTTCTTTTTTGCTGTTTTTCAGTTTTCATTCTTTATCATTTAATAGGATGGGGTGGTGACTGGAAAGGACAGATTCTAATTCTCATCCGTGTTACATTTTTGCTTCTGTCGCTACGAGTTATTTCATTGTTGCTGTTTGAAGTGAAAAAAAAAGTTCAATTCAAGCTTTTCGTATTTGGTCTGTTACATGATGAAACTAATAAACAAATATTTTGATGATTTGTATTCCTAAGTTCTGCAGTTTGTAGTTTTGGAAATTCTCTTTTTGTTTCTTTTTTGCTGTTTTTCAGTTTTCATTCTTTATCACTTAATGGGATGGGGTGGTGACTGGAAAGGATAGATTCTAATTCTCATCTGTGTTACATTTTTGCTTCTGTCGCAACGAGTTATTTCATTGTTGCTATTTGAAACTGAAAAAAAAGTTCAATTCAAGCTTTTCTTATTTGGTCTGTTACATGATGAAACTAATAAGCAAACATTTTGATTATTTGTGAGCCTAAATTCTGCAGTTTGTAGTTTTGAAAATTCTGTTCACGGCTCAATGCGCTTTCTTGCTTTTAGTTCTTGGGCACCAGGAAGTATTTTCTTCAATAGGCCAACCATAGAACTAATTTTATATCCCATGGTACTTTGCCACAGGCCATGTGTGACGTCATTTTTTTCTCTTTTAGGCAAAGTGTTGCGTCGACCTTGTTAATTGTAAGAAAGAGTTGTTTTTATTTTCATTTTAGTGTCTATATTAGTTAATAGTTAGCAATAGTAATACTCGCAATTTTTCCGCAAATAATAATAATAATAAAATGAAAATTAAAAAAAAAACATAATAATCCATCGTAAACAAAATCAAAGAAAATGCAATCCATCTGCTAATCGATAAAATAAATTTATTCCAACATTTCAAGTTAAATAAAGAACTAAATTATTACTAACGTTTTACCAGACGTTTTCAAAAAAAAAAAAAATACTGAATGTCTGTAATTAATATGAGTTTGGAACATTTTCGTTTGCTACTTATTCGTGTAGCATACTAGAGAAAGCTTTCTCTGCTAATTTATGAAAATTTCTAGGGGGTGAATAAACTCTTTCTGAACGTCATTTTGTTACTTCAAATACATGATTTTATATCTTTACTGATAATAAAGCTGAAAGTCTCTCTGTTCGGATCTCTGTGACGAGCATAGCGCCTAGACCTTTCGGCCGATTTTCATGAAATTTGTCAGAGAATTAGTTTGTAGCATGGGTGTATGCACCTCGAAGCGATTTTTCGAAAATTCGATTTTGTTCTTTTTCTGTTCTAATTTTAAAAACATTTCCAGAGCAAAATTATCATAAGATGGACGAGTCGATTATCAAGTTATCATAACGTGGAACCGTAACATGGGCAAACCAATTGGCGAGAAATTCATCATACATCATTTGTAAATATACAGGCGAACCAAGAGACCTTTTAATTTTCTACAACGGGCAAAGCCGTGCGAGTGCCACTAGTGTGTAATGATGAGGGTTATACTTATGACGTATGACATTTCAAACTTGTTTTTTTTTCCTCCAAGCTAGTGGATCAAGAAAATAAAGATTTAATTTCACACACACATAAATTCTGAAATTCTTATACCAGCTGTGATCTTAATAGATTAGAATGCATTATTCACTTGCATTTCACATAATCTGACAAAGGTGCCGCTGTGCTCTACAGGAATTCAAATGAAATATTAGTCAATTAATTCATGAAGCTTTATCAATGTTCCATTACTGGCACTGTACGTGATGCACACATTGCAGTTATCAATTGCCATAGGCAGAAACTGATGTTGATAATTAATTATCCAATTTCATACCAATAGATATATCTTAGTTTCATCAGTTGATATGTAAGCCAAGTAGAAAGTATTTTAAGGGATTAATTGTGATTCAATTTTGACTTGGTTTTTTTTCTGAAATTGTTACCACTTGTGTTAAAAAGTTTCGAAAAAAAAAAAAAAAACGCAGAAATTATTGCTATAACTTTATATGTTAACCAAGTCCTCCTCCTTTTATGCATTGCTGTGTTAGTTTTTTTTTCTTTTTAATTTTAGTATTTGTTCAATTTATTTATTTTCTAAAATAGGTTCTGCATTTAAAAAAAAAAAAAAGAAAATTTAACAGTGCAGTAATATTAGAAAAGTAATGTCAAAATGTTGACTTACATTGTATTTAGTTGGTTATTTTTTCAGAAGGTAAAAGTAAAATACGTCGTAGAGAATTTAGTTTTAAAAAGGTAAAAATGTTTATTACTTCCTTTTACAAAAAAGAAAGTATTGTATTCGTGAAAAAATTTTCACCCAAAAATCGGCCTTAATTTCCATTTTGCTCACCCCCAAATGAATGTTGATTTTTTTTTAACCCGACCACACGTGGATATGTGCCTAGAAACGTACAGACACCGGAAATATCCATTTTGACGATCCCCAAGTTAATTACAACGAGATTTCTCGTGACGTCTGTATGTACGTATGTATGTGCTTATATGTGTATGTGTATATGCATGTCGCATAACTCAAGAATGGAATGTCCTAGAAAGTTGAAATTTGGTATTTAGACTCCTGGTGGGGTCTAGTTGTGCACCTTTTGGTTGCATTCGGATGCTCCAAAGGGGGTCTTTTGCTCCTATTTGGGGGGAAATCATTGTTAATTTCAATATAAACTCAAGTGGTGTTATAATTTGGCGGACACTTGGCGATATATCGCCAGTCTTTTGGTCGCCAAGTTTTGTCGCCGACTTGGCGTCAAATTTGGCGATTTTTTTATTTATTTATTTATATTTTTTTAAAATCTGGTTTCAATTTGGCCACTGTTGGTGATATTTAGAGAGCAAACCATTGAATCACATTAAAACTGCCAATAATGAGAAAATGACATTAAATTGGAGTAAAAGGAAGTCATGTGATGCACACATCAGCTTTTTTTTTTTTTTTTTAATTTTAGTACTTGTTCAATTTATTTTCTAAAAGAAGTACTGCATTTAAAAAAAAAGAAATGCAGTAATATTTGAAAAGTAGTGTCAAAATATTCTTACATTCGATTAAGTTGGTTATTTTTTCAGAAGGTAAAAATAAAATACGTCATACAGAATTTAGTTTAAAAAAGGTAAAAATATTTTTTTTATCTATACTTGGTGCAAGCCTATCCTGGCAGCATTGTAAAGGCTACGCAGATCCTTATCGCAGCATTGCAACGCTGGTTTGGTTAGGTTTGCGCTTACGCCCAATTATAGTTATTCAATCTGCACCAATGAGTACAAGAGATGAAAACTGATACTAGATTCAGAAATTAAAGTATTTTATCCGGTTTAAATCAACTATTTTATTGCTGTTTCATACAACATATTAAAACAAATTTATAAATTTGCAATCAGATTTAATAACATTTACCTTTTAGTGTTTCTAGTACGATTTTCTAAGCTTCACGTCAACTATTCTGAGAAAAAATATTTGTACTTTTCCTTTCTCCCCAAAACCCTTAAAACCTCCATTCCTTTTCGTGACTTTTTTTTCGTCCTTTGCGTTAACTGCTAGCCAATAAAATTTCTCTCCGCCATTAATTCGTTGCTCTCAAAGTTTTACTTTATTTTATTTTCGCGAAATCTTTCGCTATTACTTGGGTAACAAGGTTCGTAAATCAGCAGAATCCAGGCTTCTTCTTCAAGACTTTCCAGAGGGTCTGGCTTAAGTATTTTTCGTGTCAGACCAAACCCGATACATCCTGCGTAAATGATCGGCTTAAAAAAGAACCGCTTGCAATTTTGTTCGTTTTTGAGTCAGTTACGTGTGGCTTGAAGAAAGTGTCCAAAAAAGAAGGCTGCTCTTTCATCTGATGAAATTATTACCACGTGTGGGTATATTATTTCAATAGTTGTCTTAATATCATGTCTGCCATCAAATAGCAAAATTTTTAAAACAACTTTAAGTAAGTAAAACTAAGCGTTTAGTTTTTAAAAATAGGGGTTTTTTGTTTATAAAAACTAACTCTTCAAAACATCTTAAATCAGAATTAATTAATAAAAGAGATTCTTATTGAAAAAAAAAAGTTACAATGAGGTTTAAAAACAAAATGCCATTTCGCAGCATTATTAAGTTTAAATTTCAAGTATCTAGTTTTTTTCTTCTTATTTTTACCGCATTACTTTTCTCTTTTTTTGCGTAGGCGAACACCCTAAATATTTTTTCCTCAATATTCATTGCACCTTCCTAAAACTTTATACGTTATTAAATATGACATAAGTAACACATTTTGACTTTTTGTGTTGAAAAAAAAATTATGTTTTTTTTTAAATAACGAGCTGATGTGTGCATCACATGACTTCCTTTTACTCCAATTTAATGTCATTTCCCCATTATTCGCTATTTTAATGTGATTCAATATTTATTCTCTAAATATCACCAACAATGGCCAAATTGAAACCAAAAAAAAAAAAAAAACTCCGCCAAATTTGTCGCCAAGTTGGCGACAAAACTTGGCGACCAAAAGACTGGCGATATATCGCCAAGTGTCCGACAAATTATAACGCCACTTGAGTTTACATCGAAATTAACAATGATTTCCCCCCCAAAAAGGTGCAAAAGACCCCCTTAGGAACATCCGAAAGCAACCAAAAGGGGAGGTGCACAACTAGACCCCACTACGAGTCTATGTACCAAATTTCAACTTTCTAGGACATACCGTTTTTGAGTTATGCGAGATACATACGCACATACGCACATACGCACATACACACATACGCACATACATACAGACGTCACGAGAAAAGTCGTTGTAATTACCTCGGTGATGGTCAAAATGGATATTTCGCGTGTCTATACATTCTTAGGCACTTTTCCGCATGTGGTCGAATCGAAAAAAAAACTCAACATTCATTTGGGGGTGAGCAAAATGGAAATTAAGGGCGATTTTTGAGTGAAAATTTTTTCGCGAATACAATACTTCCTTTTTTGTAAAAGGAAGTAAAAAAGCCATATTTTTAGCAAAAAAAAAAAAAAAAAAACTACCATTTCCTTAACACTTTCAATGCATTCACTTTTTCATAATTTTTAAAACTTTTATTGTTTGTCTCTTCGTTAGATACCAGAGAGTGTGATATGACTCTCCAATTTGGAGCTAATCTACTAAAAACAGGTTTTATCGGTAAATGTTTGAAAATTCCCCCGAAAAATCTGCATCTTGATCCGTATGTTGAATTGATTAGTATTTCAAAACCACATATTGCGCGTACATTGATTTTTTTGAGGTTCATATCACAGTAATATGCTCAATTACTATTTTTGCAAAGTTTCAAATCTTTAGAGTTAAAACTTTCTCAGAACATAGTTATGAGAAAATCAAGTGAGAACAGTAAATTTCAGTTATAAGCAGTGTGCATGAAATACACCGCCAGCTCAATCAATTCCAGCCGGGGACTGCAGTTTCGTACTTATTAGCACTCATCGGGCCGGCATAGGAGTGACTGAGCTGGAGGTGAAAAACCTCTTAAGGAAGCCTAGAGTGCCAAACAAACTGGTAGCTTATACAAAAATTAGCACTGACCAGACGAGTGACCGAAACAATAGTTCGTTTCAACTCGAATATTGAAGGCAAGGCATGTATATTGAGTAAGTTACTACCCTATAGCCAGGGCTCAGGCAGAAATACATGAAATATATAGGGTTGGGTAACTTACTGAATATACCTGCCTTGCCTTCAATATTCGAGTTGAACCGAACCATTTTTTCGGTCACTCGTCTGGTCGGTGCTAATTCCTGTATTAGCTACCAGTTTGTTTGGCACTCTTGGCTTCCTTAAGAGGTTTTTTACCTCCAGCTCAGTCACTCCTATGCCGGCCCGATGAGTGCTAATAAGCACGAAACTGCAGTCCCCGGCTGGAATTGATTGAGCTGGCGGTGTATTTCATGTATTTCTGCCTGGAGCCCCGGCTATAGGGCGGTAACTTACTGAATATAAGCAGTGTGCATTTGAGTTTAGTAAATTTCTTCTTATTTTCTCACTAGTTCATCGATTTGAAAAACAATTGAAGTTTTCGAAAGAAGAACACTGGGGCTGTCTAAATTTTTCAAAATCTCAAAATTGATTTTTTTTCTCGAAAATTAGGGCGTTCGCCTACCTTAAATGGCGGAAAGTAAAAGACTTTTTAATGTATACGTTCAATCATGAGAAGATAATACTCGAGATAAAAACTAATAATATTGTTGAGGCATTGAGAAACAAAAGTGTGTAAGTGTCGAAATTAAAAAGTTGGAAATAACCAGTGCAAATAGTAAGAGAGTATATCTTCTATTTTGGGACGAGAGATAGTAATAGTTGTCCTGTTAGGTACTTTTATATAGAGCATGATTTATTTAGAAAAAATTTCAATGAAAGCTTACCTTGGGTAAAACTTTAAACGTATTTATTCAAAACTTTAAAATTATATTCTTACATCCTTCTGATTTTCACAAGCTCTGTTAAGGTGTACGTACACACTAGGATTTATTATTCTTTTTTAAAATTTTTCACTTTAAAAATCCCGTTTTTTTTTACAGTAGGTGAATGGTGTATGTTTAATAATTTTCAGCAAAAGAAAATAAAAAAATATTAATTAGTAATTAAGATTTAATAAGCTAATTAGCAGATTTTTCGCAACAAGATATCTTAAAATCTAATTAATCTAGACACACAATTTTGTTTAGAAAATACTTCTACTATTATTCCTTATATTGTCTGTCTCCATCAAGATGCTAGAAAAAATAGTTTTAAATGGCTTTTGACTAATGAATGACAAATAAATTAAGCTTTTCCCCGAAATTTTGCTTTCAAAAATATACAAAAAATTTACTTTTCAACTAATAGCTTTGATTGAAGCAGACCACATCCACTTTAATGTATAGATCATAGTGGTTTTTAAATAATGATGATAGATTAATTCACTTCTGCGTAAACATGTTTGGAAGAAAGCAACATAGCAACATATGGCAAAAGTGCGATTCTTCGGAAATTGAGTTTTGGAAACATGTTTTCAGAACTTTATATGAACAAAATATGCAAAAAGAGCATTAGAAACCTCCTGGAACATAGCTAGGTTCTTCTTTTTCAATTTTTTTATTTTCTTTTTCCTTTTTGATGTTTCGCAACCACTTTCACCTTTGCCTTTAAAGAGGAGTCGATTGTTGAAAACTTTCGGAAATCTTTAGTTGGTCCCTATTTTTACCCCTTTAACCATAAAATATTCTGTATTGCTCCCTATTCGTTGTATAACTTCAAATTCAGGCTTATATTCATACTTGCAGAACCCATTTTCGATCAAAAAAAAAAAAAAAAAAAAAGCTAAATTTTGCAAAACAAAAACAAAATTTCATGAAACAAAAAAGTTCGAATCTTCCCACATGCTGATTAAAGAGTAAACAAACCAAACTAAAATCACTTAAACTTACAGTTAAACAACGTTGCAAAACATTAAAAATAAAATGTATTGCAAATAAATATTCCTTTAATAAAATATAAACATTCAGATAAACTTCTAGAAAATTATGTTCGTTTATATTTGATTCAGATACCAGAACTAAAATTTTCGACGACAACACCTCAACAAAAAGCCCAGTAACTCCAGAAATATTCCAAATATCGACAACATCTTGTTATCGTTTGAAAACTAAAAGATTGGGGAATATTTTTAAACAATAAGCAAAAATGATATTTCGTCAATTTTCCCCATTTCAAGAGTGTACATACACCCTAAACTGTTGACTTTCAGAAAAAGTCTATAACGACATAAAATATAAGGCCTGATTTGAATATCAATGGATTTAAACTTGACACGAATTTTGAAAAAAATCAATGTCATCAAAGAGCAGATGAACTACACTAGCATCTAGTATGTAAACTCAATTTCCTTTTACTGGTTATAGCCTAATTTCACATTAATTTAAAGGCGTATTGATTTTCCGAAACCTATCGGCTTCATTTCAATTTCTTTCCTAGTTCGTGTTGTTTTCTGTCCGGGCTCTCGTCAAATCAGGGACCTTTATAAGCGATTTCGACAGTATTTCTTACTTTTGGAAGACTATAAAATGTTTCAGGAGACAATCTCTTTAGCTTTATTATTGCCAATAAATACAACAACAGTATTAATGTACGAGTAGGCAGTTAAAAACGAAGAAATTGGGGATCAAAGTTCCCCGGGAATGACCCACCATACCCGAATTTACAAACACAGAGAACACATCATTCGGCAATTCTGCCCAAATGCGATCAGGTAAAACGCCGCCAGGAACTTGTAAGTAATTTAACAAGTCTCTACCGAATCATCAGAGTTACGCGAAGTTCACCTCGAACAGCCATTCGGGCCGGCTCCAGGCAGCTGTTAAACACGCTGTCTTTAATATCACACCAATTGTTCTCGAGGCGATAAGTGGATTTGCGTCCCGTCTTGTGTTGGACATGCCTCCTTTAACAGTTTGAGAGGAGGCTTCATTAGAATTTGAGAACATCTCTAGCTGCGCCTTTGCGTCGTCACTCTTCCGATGTGAACGTGCGTGCAATTGGTTGCTTCCTTAAATTTAATGCCCTGGTCATTTGTCCGACTAGAGGCCGACATTCTTCAGCGATGAGGCAGAGTTGAAGCGCTTTCTGGCTCATTCAAAGTCTTCGGAAACTTGCAGTTGCAGCATTAAAGCAAAAATATGTATGGAGGCATAAGCAAAGCTCAGAATCCTTTTTTAACTTCAATTATTAACCCCTCAAAACAATAACTAAAAACTAAAAAAATTTAAAAATTTAAAAAACCCCGATTGAGTCGCAACTGTAGCATCAAGAGGTAAAATTAAAAATCCTTTTAAAAGCCTTATATTATTATTTAAAATCAGTGTCAGGTATTTTATTTGCTATTAAATAGAAATTGGCAAACAGATAAAAATTTTAAATCATTGCTTTTAATTTCCTTGTCTGCCAACAATGAATTCGGTTATCAATCGCGTGAATAAAGGCTTAGACGTTATTAAAATCTGCTTTAAAAAACGTTATAATTCGAATTCTACGAAACATGGAAGTTCCAAACACATTCTATCAGACGCAGAAAAAAATTATCTTTACTTTGGTACTAAATTTTAAAATTTTTCAGTATGTTTTCACTGCAAAAATCGAAAGGGACCTTTTAGAGGTTTTTGACTAATATCTTCGTTAATTAATGTCATCCAAAGATGCAACCTAGCTAAGTACATTCACGATTAACTCTCCTTTCGAACAATTTTGTTTTCGAAATCGGTCCATCCGTTTAGACCCTAGAGTGCCACAGACAGAGTTTGACGTGTCTGTGTATGTGTGTGTCTGTCTATGGCACTCTAGCGCTTAAACGGATGGACCGATTTTGAAAAAAAAAAATGTTCGAAATGAGAGTTAATCGAGAGTGTTCTTAGCTAGGTTGCATCTTAGGATGACATTAATTAACGAAGATATTAATTGAAAACCACTAAAAGGTATTTCGCGATTTTTGCAGAGAAAAGTTAAAAATTTTAAAATTTAATACCAAAATAAAGAGAATTTTTTTTCGCGTCTGATAGAATCTGTTTAGAACTTCCATGTTTCATAGAATTCAAATTATGACGTTTCTTTAAAGCAGATTTTAATTCGGCTAAGCCTTTATTCTCGCGATTGATAACCGAATTCATTGTTGGCCGAAATCAAAAGAAATGATCATAGACTAAGAATAAGAGTCTATAGAATTATTAGTCTATGGCAATGATTTAAAATTTTTATCTGTTGCCAGTTTCTATTTAATAGCAAATAAAACACTTAACATTAATTTTGAATAATATAAGGCTTTTAAAAGGATTTTCAATTTTTTCATCTTGATTCTACTGTTGCGACTCAGTCGGGGTTTTTTAAAATTTTTAATTTTATCGTTGCTTGTATCCTTATTTGTGGTGTTGTGGTTTTCTTTCTGATTCATTTGTCTAAAGGTAACAACATGATTCAATATGCCACATTGAATAGTAATTCCTGGTAAACTAATCCTTAATTAAGATTTGGACCAACGAAAATTAACGGAAAATATGAGTTCTAATGGATGAATGATAACATATTATGTGATCCATAAGTATGGCAGCTGATAAAATACAAATGTAACAACAAGAGACAAAAATGAGTTAATTCAAGAATAGGAGAACAAGAAACTATTAAACATGATTTTTTGTTCGAGGGAGTTCAGAGGATAAAAACTCTACAATAATTTATTTTCAAATACTATACGGGTATAAAAATTATTTGTTACTGCATTATTATCTTTTGACAAACTTTAAAGTACAAATATCAATTAACGGCAATTGATTTAACTGATTTTCAACGTGACATTCCATCACAAATTAGATCCTTTTCATAAGGAAAATTAAATTATTAAGCTTTCTTAGGCACTATTTCATAAATGTAACCTTCAGAAAGCTTCTCGAGTCGTATATAAAGTAGCGTCAGAGGTACTACACTGTTAAAAATTCAGGAAGATTTTCTGGTAATTGTTACTGTAAAATTGCATCGCCGACGCATCGCTGATTTTTACGGTAATTTATACCGGAGAAATAAGCGATCCCAGCGCCAACTGGTTGCTGTGGCCTACCGAGGACACCGTAAAATTTTACAGTAACATTTGATTTTTACGGTAATAGTTACTGGCAACATGGATGCCAGTAACAATTACCGTAAATTTTCCGGAAAATTTTTAACAGTGTAGTTGTATTTATTTTTATATTTCGACACCAATTCAACCCTGGTATGTATGTATGTATGTATACATACCTGTCACTCGTGCGTAAGCATGTATCTGGCAAAATTCAAGAACTACACTGTTAAAAAAAATGTATTCAAAAATGAAACTCTGAATGTATTCATTTTTTTTTGAATACAATTGATTCAAAAATGAGTAAATGTGGCATCAAATACAAACATACGAGAAATACGAGTCATGAAATGAGTACATGTGTTTCTCAAAATTGAACCTTATTGATTCGGAGCTATATTGAGTAATGAAAGTATTCAAAAATGAGTAAATTTTCATTATTTTTGAATACCCATTTTTAACAGTGTAGGCATCGTAGAAATTTGAAATTTTGTGCACAGTCTGATAGCATAGGGTCAAGTGTTCTTGAGTTGGGTTTAAGTACGCATTCAAGTATGTTCAAAAATATGATTAGAAACCTTAAAAAAGAGTTGATGTATGCGTCACGTGACTTCCTTTTACTTTAATTTAATGATAATAGTGCCTGGGAATAAGCAAAAATACACTTTAAATGTTTCCACCCCGAGTTTGTTGCGAACCGAATCAAAGAAAACGTTTTTTACAGATAAGTTTTCCCATATTGGCAATTTTAATGTGATTCAATGGTTAACTCTTTAAATATAGCCAAATTGAAACCAAATTTAAACGAGCTGATGTGTGCATCATATGACTTCCTTTCACTCCAATTTAATGTCATTTTCTCATTATTTGCAGTTTTAATGTGATTCAATAGTTTACTCTCTAAATATCCCCAACAGTAACCAAATTGAAACCAGATAAAAAAAAAACGCCAAATTTATCGCCAAGTTGGCGACAACACTTAGCGACCAAACACATTGAAATTAACAATGATTTCGCCCCAAAAAGGGTGGCAAAAGACCCCCTTTAAAGCATCCGAATGTAACCAAAAGGAAAGGTGCACAACTAGACACCACTAGTCTAAGTACCAAATTTCAACTTTCTAGGACATTCCGTTCTTGAGTTATGCGACACACATACGCACATACAGACGTCACGAGAAAACTCGTTGTAATTAACTCGGGGATCGTCAAAATGGATATTTCGGGTGTCTGTACGTTCCTAGGCATATATCCACGTGTGGTCGGGTGGAAAAATATCCTCAATATTCATTCGGGGATGAGCAAAATGGAAATTAAGGCCGATTTTTGAGTGAAAATTGTTTCGCGAATACAATACTTCCTTTTTTGTAAAAAAAAGTAAAAATTTAAAAGAAACCGCCAAATTTGTCGCCAAGTTGGCAACAAAACTTGGCGACCAAAAGCTTTGCGATATATCGCCAAGCTTTTGCCAAATTATAACACCACTTCAGTTTGCACTGAAATTAACTATGATTCCCCCCCCCCCCAAACTGTGTCATAGATCCCCTTTGGAACATCCGAATGCAACCGAAAGAAGAGGTGCACAAATAGACCCCACTAAGAGTCAACGTACCAAATTTCAACTTTCTAGGACATACCGTTTTTGAGTTATGCGAGATACAACGCACATAGAACATGCACACATACGTACATACGGACGTCAGGAGAAAAATCGTTGTAATTAACTCGGGGATCGTTAAAATGGATATTTCGGATGTCTATACTTTCTTAGGCATATATATCTACGTGTGGTCGGGTTGGAGAAAAAAAGAAAACACTATTCATTTTGGGGCGAGCAAAATGGAAATTAAAGCCGATTTTTGAGTGATTTTTATTTATTTTTTTTCCGCAAATACAATACTTCCTTTTCTATGTTAAAAGAAGTGAAGAAGAAATAAGCAAATGAAAAAAAAACCACGGCATTTAGTTTATTATTACCAGATGAGCTTGTTTTTGAGATTACGAGTCGTCAGAAAGTGTTCGTAATGAAACCAATACTTTGTTGCCAAAAATACTTTTATTTCATTAATGTTATGTTACTTCTTACAAGGTTTTCTCGAAAGAAAATTTTTTTTTTCTACTTTTTCTCTACTAAAGAGAAAACGTCTTTAATTGCGTTTTTAGAATATATATTTACCTCTGAAGAGTGGAGAAGTTCCATGTTATCCAATTAAATTACAAAATAATGCAGGGAAGTTGAATTCGAAATTTTAATTAACGTTTCATTAATGATCAAGAAGCTCCTTATTCGCAATCAACTTTTCACCGAGGCATTTCTTTCCTTTCCCAGTACTAATTAATTAAAATTTTCAACTTGCAAAGAGCGACGTTAATTGACTTTCGCTTTCGTTCGCTTGTCACAATAAATAATTGCAAATAAAGTCAATGCGCGCGTTATATTGCAAATTAAGCGATTGGAGCGTAAGCCTGAATTTCGATTTCAATTGTTTCGGGGAATTTACAGGAGGATATTTTACTTTATACAAAAACCAATGCAATTATGATATTCGTGATTGAATTAATGAGTTTTTTTTTTAGCACTGAAGCATTTGTTTTTGCATAAAGAGGGATTTTTTAGCCAAACCTTTGACCAAACCCTCTTCTTTTATATATCTTTACTAATAATAAAGCTGAAAGCCTGGATATCTATCTGGATGGCCAGATGTCTGGATCTCTGTGACGCGCACAGCGCCTAGACCGTTCGGCTGATTTTCATGAAATTAGGCACAAAGTTAGTTTGTAGCATGGGGGTGTGCACCTCGAAGCGATTTTTCGAAAATTCGATGCAATTCTTTTTCTATTCCACCATACATTATTTGTAAATATACAGGCGAATCAAAATACCTTTTAATTTTCTACTACGGGCAAAGCCGTGCGGGTACCACTAGTTACTAATAATAAAGCCGAAAGTCTCTCTGTCTGGATGTCTGTAGGATGTCTGGATCTCTGTGACGCGCATAGCGCCTAGACCGTTTGGCCGATTTTCATGAAATTTGGCACAAAGTTAGTTTGTAGCATGGGGAAGTGCTTCCTTGAAGCGATTTTTCGAAAATTTGATTTTGTTCGTTTTCTATTCCAATTTTAAGAACATTTTACCGAGCAAATTATCAAAACATGGCCGAGTAAATTATAATAACATGGACGACTAAATTACCATAGTGTGGGCGACCAAATTACCATAACATAAATGAGAAAATTAACATCGCAAATTGGCTAGAAATTCATCACCCATTTTTTGTAAATACACAAAATGCCCTTTTAATTTTCTACTGCGGGCAAAGCCGTGCGAGTAGAGTTAGTATATATGAATATATTTATTTATTACAGAAATTAGGTCAGTTTGGTTCGATTTAAAAGTATGTTACAGATTCAGATACAAATTATTAAACAAATTCAACAACATTTGTTAAGGATAGTAGTTTTGTACGCCTAAGTAGTAGATTAAGTAATACAGGGTGATTGAAAAAGAACGGCAGTGTTTCTCATTGTGAAGATTGATCTCGGTTTTGAGACGAAGAAAAGAAATCGTTTTTCAACTGTTTGTACTCTCAGAAATACGCACGTTTGAAACTCTGACATTATTTTGGAATCGCCTTGTATATTGCAATTCACCTTGGATCACTTTGAACGGGTACAAGTAGTTCACCTTGAACGATACAAGGAGTTCATGCGGAATCACTTGTATATCAATTTTGAGTTATCGCTACGTAGCGACAGCTCAAAACCGACTGCTCTTAAAAAGAAGCATAAAAAATTTTTAAGAAAATTTCAAAATGTAGTTTTGTTTCTGTTTATCTTTATCACAGCTAAAAATAAATAAAAATTGTTGAAATATAGTGTGGGTATTATTGTTTTTAAATGCATGTACACTTTTGCGGAAAAAGTGTTCAATAATCTGATACTTTAATATACGAGGATTATTTAAATTAGATTGAATTCATAAATTAACGTAAATAATTTAGTGTCGGATGTCTTTTGATCCAGGCGTTCACTTATTTTGCACTGAAAAATAGGTCCTTCATCACCTCGAAACACGTGTATTTGGTAATCTGCAGTTTTGTGCAATTTTATGTTTCCATTCACTATTTCACATTTCATGCACAAAGGTATTTGTTCATCTTTAACTAATTAAATATTTTCTTACTCTGTCTCTACATCATTGTTTGGGCACATAAATAGAAGTTGTCCTTTAGTTTTAAGTAGAAACATTAACATTGGCAACAAAACGGCTTTAAAGGCGTGCTTTTCTCATATGAAAATCAGTTTCTAGCTCATTTGAAAAACACCGCAACTGTTGAAACATCATCTCGTTTTACTAATCTCTCTAGTTAAATTATGCTGTCGGAGTTCTGTCAAATATTTAGAAAGTCTTTGGAAAGTAAATGTTTTATTCGGAAACACAAAAGGGATTTCATGTCTCGCATTCTTTCCGAAACATTTTTTGAAACCCACATACACATTTTGAAGGAACGCAGATTAGATACACAAAAAAAACCGAACGAAAAATTCGAAATTTTTCTCTAACGTTCCTTAAAAGAATTTAGTGAAACTGAAAGTTTCCAACGAATATCAGTTCTCCAGAGCCAGTATGTTAAGAAAACATTGCAAATACTTTCCTGGTGAAGGACAAAGATGAAATAATGGAAATTTTCTTCAAAACAATTTTGCATTCTGCGACTTTGATCGAAAAAAAATATTGTTTTCTCGAAGAATTCCTCCCCCCGGAGATTTCCAACGGCTTTAAAACGCTGCATAAAATCTTTCTATCTAATTAAAATGACAGTCTTTGAAAATCCAGAACTAATGAAACAAAGGATTGCTGTCAAGACGACGGCGTGGCAAAACGGATGTGTTCCTGCAGTCTATTAAAATTCTTCCGTCACGGTGGCAGTTACGTTTTTTTCTCTTCCCGAAAAAAGAGACTTTTTCCTTTCGTCATTTAAAGTTTTCGAGTAAGCTGCTAAAAGGACATACTTTTGCGTTTTACATCCGTTTAAATTTCGTCTATGGAGAGTCTTTTAGGTTTTAATTTTTAAACGCATTCTGTCACCAAGAAAGAATGGAAACTTTTTAAAGGCGTTAACTATGGACACTTTTCAGTGCACACATTTTTACTTCCTTTTCCAAAAAAGGAAGTATTGTATTCGCGAAAAAATTTTCACACAAAAATCGGTATTAATTTCCATTTTGCTCACCCCCAAATGAATGTTGAGTTTTTTTTTTCAACCTGACCACACGTGGTTTTTTGCCTAGGAACGTACAGACACCCGAAATATCCATTTTGACGATCCCCGAGTTAATTACAACGAGTTTTCTCGTGACATCTGTATGTACGTATGTATGTGCGTATGTGTGTATGTCGCATAACTCAAGAACGGAATGTCCTAGAAAGTTGAAATTTGGTACATCGACTCTTAGTGGGGTCTATTTGGGCACCTTCCTTTTTGGTTGCATTCGTATGCTTCAAAGGGGGGTCTTTTGCCCCTTTTTACGGGGGAAATCATTGTTAATTTCGATGTAAGCTCAAGTGGTGTTATAATTTGGCAGACACTTGGCGATATATCGTTAGTCTTTTGTTCGCCAAGTTATGTCGCCAACTTGGCGACAAATTTGGCGATTTTTTTACATTTATTTTTTTTCAATCTGGTTTCAATTGGGCCACTGTTGGTGATATTTAGGTAAACTATTGAATCACATTAAAACTGCCAATAATGAGAAAATGATATTAAATTGGAGTAAAAGGAAGTCATGTGATGCACACATCAGCTCGTTTAAAGAACCTTTCGACCGTAGAATATGTTTAGAAAATTTTTAATGTAAGCTAAACAGTAAAAAAACTGATTCTTCCTCTTTTTAATTTCAGGAAATTATTAACTGTATACTATATAGATGTGAGAACGATTAAAAATCATCGATGTTTAAAAAATCGATTTTTAATTATTAAAACATCGATGGCACCGATTGATCGAGCAAAATCCGTATATGTATTTAAACATCAAATGTTTCTGGAGTCTATTACAGAAGTCTTCCGTTATAGTGGCAGTTAAGTTTTTTTTTTTTTTTTTTTTTAAACTTTTGTTATTCAAAATTTTAAAGGGCGCTTCTAAAAAGACTGACTTGGGTGCTTTACATCCCTTTAAACTGTATGTATGAAAAATCTCTTATGTTTTATTTTTTAAACGCATTCTGTTAAAAAGAAATAATGCAAGCTTCTAAAACCAGTTAAATATGGATTTTTTTTTTTAATCTGCATTTTTTAACAAATGTTAAACAGTTGAAAATCTTGGGAAAATTTTGAATGTAAGCTAAACAGGAAAAAAAGTTTTGCAATTTATATTTTTGAATTATATCAGTGTACTAGAGATGACACATCAAGGAAAAATATTATTTTATCAAAACATCGATGTGCAAAACCAGAACATTAATGAAATCGATAATTTGACAAAAAAATATCGATGCTCCGAACATATCGAATTTTTAAATGTATATTCATGCTTTGGAAACTCTATCAAATATTTTTATAGGAAAACTAAATGCACACCCTGTATTTACTAGTTTAATTTTAAAATTCAAAAATCTTATAAAGTTTTAGTAGATTCAAATATTTAGAATCCCAGTTTAAGATTTTATATTGAAATTTAAGTAGTACAAACGAGCTGAGTAACTCATACATATATTGAAACCGTTGAAGGTATGTCACGGCTTATTTTAAATCTTGGTGATTATTTTTAATTTTGTTCATTGTCGCCATATTGTATCAAAGTAACAAAGAACATACTTATTTGACGATACCACACATTATTTTATTTTTTAAAGGTTTTTTTCAAACAGAAAAAGTCTTTAAACAATACTGGAACTTCCATTAAAATAAAATAAAAAATCAGTCGAATATTTATTTAAGACATTAAAATATGAAATAGTCCGCCAAATATAAAGCCTTTAAATTACAAGAAAAAAATCGATTAAATAAAGCCTTTAACTAAATAAAACAACATTGAAAGCGTCATTCATTTGTTAAATAACCCACCAATTAAATAAGCCAAGTCGTTAATAAACATTTGCAATTCCATTAAAATGTACAAATTAAAACCAATATTGCGGAACATGAACTTGATCTTTCTACTTTCGCCAAAGTAGATAGTAAACAAGTCGCCAAGTCAAAAGAAGTACCGAATGTTACCGTTTAATTTTGGTAGGAAGTATATTGTTACAAATTCTGTAAATAGTAATTATTGTAATTACGTAACCTGTAAATAGTTTCCCGTAATGAATATACAACTCCTATACATTCGGCTAGAGTATACGATCCCCCTATTTCTTTTTTGTTCATTGATAAAATTTGATAACGGTCTACTATTTCCGAGAAGCGTTTGGAATCTTGTGGAATATTTGAGAAATTTCTTTCGATGTTTGTAAAAGCGTCCCGCGTGATAAAAAGTTAGTTTCGATTGAGAATTTGTACTGCGAGTGTATTAGCTCTGTTTATTGCGAGGCATTTCGCTGTGTTGTTTTCGTATTTGGAAGTAAATACGTGTGTAACCGTTGAGTTTACGGTGTTGTGTGATATTTGCTTAATTGCTGATGATTAATTTAGCAGTTGTTGACGCTTTTTCATGTACATAGTGTAAATAAATTTCCTGTATTTTTAATCAAGAACTGTGTCGTCCTTTCAAGAAAGTTGGAAGCCACACCGGATCCGTTACAATATTTTTACAGTGAATAATTTGTTTATGGTAGCTTAGGATATACTCTTAAAACTATCCATACATTATTTTGCCAAGTTTTTTGGAATTTATATTATACATGTTCATGCTTGACTACATATAAACTAATATTTCGGTCACTATTTTTTCCTACTTTTTATGATCACTTTCCAAAGTGTGAAATGAGAGTCTGCCCGAAATCTTTACTCGAAAATCCGACCGGAAATCTTGATAAACGCACTGTCATTTTCGGCAAAATCCAACATAAAAAGCCAAAAGATATAAATGGGTTCTAAAATAAAGAGGGACAAAACGTTCTCTTCGTCCTCCCTATGTATCCCACGAGTAGAAAGATTCATTATTTTTCCAAAAGAGGCGATTTTTTGAGATAAAACACTTATCTATCATTCTGTCGTTGCGGAAATACGGTGCAAGAAATTCCCGACGTCGAAATGATGTACGCTTTATCGCCGTATTATTACTTCCTTCTACATAATAAAGGAAGCAAGAAAATCTCAAGAAAAAAAAATTTTGAATTTTGACATCTTGAATTCAAATTATGTTTTTCGCAATCACGAGTGTGTGTATGTAGGCGTGTGTGTTTGTGTGTGGGGGTATGTGTGTTTGTGTGGTGGGGGTATGTGTATGTGTGTGTAGGCATATGTGTTTGTGTCTGTGTGCAGGCATGAATGTGTGGGTAGTTATGTGTGTGTAGGTGTCTGTGTGTATGCGATTGTGCATGTGTTTGTGTGTGTATGTGTTTGTGAATGTGTGTAGGTGTATGTGTGTATATGTGTTTGTGTGTGTGTGTTGGTGTGTGCGTGTGTGTGCGTGTGTAGTTGTGTATGTATGCGCGTGTGTGTAGGACATGGATGCAACCTGGAGACGGCTTTCGCTATAGGAACAGCATCGTGAGGAGCCGGTCGACGGTGATGCTGCAGAGGGTACTGGCGGGAAAATTAAAATGATAGGACGCAGAAAACAGTCAAATGAAAGCAACAAGCAATCGTGATTGCTCAAAAAAAGTCACTCAAGTTTCACCTAAATTTACATTTTGATTACCCACGAACGAACGATGAGTTTTTTTTGTCGACCCGTACGTACGTGCATAAGTACCTCAGAATGCATGGACGTACAAAAATTATTTTCAACCATCTCCCGTTTTGCTTTTTTTTTTTAATATTTAGTTGGTGGACTATTTAAATTAAACTCTTCAAGTTATTTAATGTCTTGTTCGTTACTTGGCGATTTATTTCACATTTTAATGTGTTTCTTCAATTATTTAGAGATATCCCCCCTCATTTTGATGTAACTTTTAGAATTGTTTAACTACTTATTTAAATTTTAAGTTCATTAAAGAATCAAAATAATGTAAGATATCGCCAAACTAGTTAATTTCTATGCAACTTTTAATTTTCGCGGCGGTTTATGAACAAAGCATCGCCAATTTTACGATAGAATAAGCGAGAGTTAAAAAACGCAGCATACGAGCAGCAGGTTCGAACTCAGGACCTTCGTACGGGCAGGCGGCTTAGCTGACCACCATACCAGTCGGAACACATCGAGTGAGTGGAAATACGGTTTCATCTGCTTCGCACTGTAAGTCACGTGGTGTATCCATTGGCGCTGCAATTGTTTATATTTTTCAGTACAATTTTGTGTATTTTTTACTTCTTTTTACAAAAAAGGAAGTATTGCATTCGCGAAAAAAATTTCACTCAAAAATCAGCCTCAATTTCCATTTTACTCACCCCGGGATGAATGTTGATTTTATTTTTCACCCCGACCACACGTGGAAATATGCCTAGGAACGTATAGATACCCGAAATATCCATTTTGACGATCCCCGAGTTAATTACAACGAGTTTTCTCGTGACGTCTGTATGTACATATGTATGTGTGTATGTATGTCGCATAACTCAAGAACGGTATGTCCTAGAAAGTTGAAATTCGGTACTTAGACTCCTAGTGGAGTCTAGTTGTGCACCTCCCTTTTTGGTTGCATTCGGATGCTCCAAAGGGAGTCTTTTGCACTTTTTGGGGGGGGGGGGAGCATTGTTAATTTCGATGTAAACTCAAGTGGTGTTATAATTTGTCGGACACTTGGCGATATATCGTCAGTCTTTTGGTCGCCACGTTTTGTCGCCAACTTGGCGACAAATTTGGCGATATGTTTTTTTTTAATTTGGTTTCAATTTGGTCACCGTTGGTGATATTTAGAAAGTAAACTATTGAATCACATCAAAACTGCCAATAATGAGAAAATGACATTAAATTGGAGAAAAAGGAAGTGATGTGATGCACACATCAACTTGTTTCTGTTCTGTAAACATTCCATTTTACAGGAATACGTTTCCTGTAAAAAGTTTTCTGAATTTTTAACAGTGTAACTACCTTGCATGATAGTTCGATATAATTAAAATAATTAAAATATGGGTTTAAAAAAAAGGGTTTTTTTTTTAACTCGACTCTAACAAAAATTCGGAAATGCAGAAAAGTATTAACGCCCATAAACACGAGTTAACCGTTCTCAAACTCGAACAATATATGCAACGCATGAAATATAGAAAAACAAGGGATATACTCCAAAAACTCGGCAACAATTCTTCGTCGCTAGGATTTTTATCGCCCAAATTCGCAGTAATTCTCTGAAGGCATTCAATAATGTATACGAGGAAATGAATGGTGTTTCTTCCTCTCAATGGGACTCAAAAAGCAATAGAGTGGGAAAATTGCATTTCCTGAGAACGAGAACAGTCATACATTACTTCTTTTATCGTATTTTGCTGTTATAGTTCTTCGAGAACGGAATGTTTGAGGGCTAAAATGGCTCCGTGAAGACATATTTTGTCACTGTGCAAGATCGCATTCTTTGTCATGTTATTGATCCGCGTGCTATCTGGTTGCGTTGTTAAGCAGAATAGAAGTTTAACGGGCTGATGTGTGCATCACATGACTTTCTTTTACTCCAATTTAATGTCATTTTCTCATTATTGGCAGTTTTAATGTGATTCAATAGTTTACTATCTTAATATCACCAACAGTGGTCAAATTGAAACCAGATTTAAAAAATAAATAAGTACCAAATTTTTCGCCAAGTTGGCGACAAAACTTGGCGACCAAAAGACTGGCGATATATTACCAAGCGTCTGCCAAATTTTAACACCACTTGAGTTTACATCGAAATTAACAATATCCCCCCAAAAAGGGACAAAAGACCCCCTTTGGAGCATACGAATGCAACCAAAAAAGAAGGTGCACAACTAGACCCCACTAGGAATATACGTACCAAATTTTAACTTTCTAGGACATTCCGTTCTCGAGTTATGCGACACACATGCACACGTACATACAGACGTCACGAGAAAACTCGTTGTAACTCGGGGGATCGTCAAAATGGATATTTCTGGTGTCTGCACGTTACTAGGCATATTTCCACGTGTGGTCGGGTTGAAAAAAAAAACTCAACATTCATTTGGGGGTGAGCAAAATGGAAATTAAAGTCGATTTTTGGGTGAAAATTTTTTCGCGAATACAATACTTCCTTTTTTGTAAAAAGAAGTAAAAAGGACCTTTTTTTTAACTTGACTCTTACAAAAATTCGGATATGCAGAAAAGTATTAACGCCCATAAACACGAGTTATCCGTTCTCAAACTCGAACAATATATGCAACGCATGAAATATTAAAAAACAAGGGATATACTCCAGAAAATCAGCAACAATTCTTCGGCGCGAGGATTTTTATCGCCCAAATTCGCAGTAATTCTCTGAAGACATTCAATAATGTATACGAGGAAATGAATGGTGTTTCTTCCTCTCAATGGGACTCAAAAAGCAATAGAGTGGGAAAATTGCATTTCCTGAGAACGAGAACAGTCATACATTACTTCTTTTATCGTATTTTGCTGTTATAGTTCTTCGAGAGCGGAATGTTTGAGGGCTAAAATGGCTCCGTGAAGACATATTTTGTCACTGTGCAAGATCGCATTCTTTGTCATATTATTGATCCGCGTGCTAACTGGTTGCGTTGTTAAGCAGAGTAGAAGTTTAACGGGCTGATGTGTGCATCACATGACTTCCTTTTACTCCAATTTAATGTCATTTTCTCATTATTGGCAGTTTTAATGTCATTCAATAGTTTACTCTCTTAATATCACCAACAGTGGCCAAACCAGATTTTAAAAAAATAAATTAAAAAAATGCTAAATTTGTCGCCAAGTTGGCGAAAAAACTTGGCGACCAAAAGACTGGTGGTGTATTGCCAAGTGTCCGCCAAATTATTACGCCACTTGAGTTTACATCGAAATCAACAATGATTCCCCCCCCCCAAAAAAAAGATGCAAAAGACCCTCGATGGAGCATCCGAATGCAACCAAGAAGAAAGGTGCACAACTAGTCCCCACTAGCAGTCTACATATCAAATATCAACTTTCTGGGACATTCCGTTCTTAAGTTAATCGACATACACACATACGCACGTACGCACATACATACGTACATACAGACGTCACGAGCAAACTCGTCGTAATAAACTCCGGGGACGTCAAAATGTATATTTCGGGTGTCTGTACGTTCCTAGGCATATATTAAATGTGAGGTCGGGTTGAAAAAAAAAACTCAACATTCATTCGGGGGTGAGCAAAATGGAAATTAAGGCCGATTTTTGGGCGAAATTTTTTTCGCGAATACAAAATTTCTTTCTTTTTTCTTTTTTTTTGTAAAAAGAAAGTAAAAAAAGGTGATTTTTCTTTAAAAAAATAAATAAATGGAAAACACTGTTTTTTTTTTAGTTTACTGGATAAAAAAATGAAAACGTTAAGAAACGAGTGCTGTAAAAAAGAGAGATAAAGAAAAAAATAAAAAAACTCACAGATACTGTTTTTAAACAGACTTTTAAACAATATCACTTACTGCTTCGTCTGATTCAGTTTCAACATTTGTGAGGAAGAGATCCCATTGTGAAAAGGAACAAATTGCGAAAAGGTCAAAATGGATATTTCCGGTGTCTGTACGTTTCTAGGCACATATCCACGTGTGGTCGAGTCGGAAAAAAAAACTGAACATTCATTCGGGTGTGAGCAAAGTGGAAATTAAGGTCGATTTTTGAGAGAAATTTTTTTCGCGAATACAATACTTCCTTTTTTGTAAAAGGAAGTAAAAATTTGAAAGGTTACCACTATTAATGGGTGTAAAGTTACACGATTTTTAAAGTGTGTAGTTTTATTGTTTTAAAATCTCAAACTGTCGAGGAACATTGCACTATGGTTTCAGTCGAATTCAAAGAGCATGCGTAAATATCAAAATCAGCGCCGAGTAGGTAAATTCTTATTGGTGGAACGTAAACCGGCCTAGGTAGCCGAGCGGTAAAATCTCTTGCTTTTGAGAGTCTGTGAGATTTGCGTTCTGGGTTCGGACTCCACTCAGGTCATTTCCTCTCTTAGTGTAATGAAAATATATTGTTCCTATATTATATAACAAACTAGTGGTGCACGGCTTTTCCCATAGTTGAAAATTAAAAGGTCATTCGGTTCGCCGGTATATTTACAAATAATAGATGACGTATTTCTCGCCAATTGGCTATGTTCATTCGCTCTCCCATTCCACGTCATGATAATTTCGTAATTTACTCGTCCAGCTTATGATAATTTTTCTCCGGAAAATGTTCTTAAAATTGCAATAGAAAAAGAATAAAATCGAATTTTCGAAAAATCGCTTTTGTGGCACATTTCATGAAAATCGGCCGAACGGTCTAGGCGCATTGCGCGTCAAAGACATCCAGACATCCAGGCAGAGAGACTTTCCGCTTTATTATTAGTAAAGATAAAGACAAATATTGTATTGTAAAATAATTGGTGTACATTGGTTGTTAAACAGCATGAACTTGATAAAACGTTCAGGAAAGTCATATGAAAGCTTATTTTTTGCCAATGTGTAACCTTTCAAGCAATTTCTCTGTAAGCATACAGAAAATTCTGTTGTAACCTCAGGCAGAAATGAGTGAGACGTTACGGTATAGTAACATTTTAAATGGGTGTAACCTTCCACAAGCGATATGTAACTTTACTACAGTTGTATCAGTTAAGGAGTCTAAGGACCCTTAACCTTCAAAATTTTCGACTTCCTGGAAAAATATGTGATATGCATAGTTTAATTCTGAACAATTTGATACCTTATTTATTACCATACGCAAAAAACTTTTCTTCAAGTTATCGTAAAAATGCGTAAAATTTCCCCTTAGAGATTTATGTTTACAGCAGCTGCTTAAGTTTCTTTTTCTCAGGTGCCGGTTTCTCGTTTTGCGTGCGTGATCTATCATAAAGTTTCTTTTGTATTTCCGTAAAACTTTTCATGCATGTTTGTCTCGTTTATTACTATGATCTGAACCAAAATTTTAACTAAAAATGAAAGTTATTATTAAAAAAATAATATATTTCCACTTAAAATTTTGGAAAATTTTCATATTAACTTATAAAATTTCCAAAAAAAATAATAATTTTAATAAAATAAATATAAATTTTGGTTCAGATTGTAAAATTAAACCAGAAAAACATGCATAAGAAGCTTTACGGAGATATGCAATAAACTTTCTGAAATATCACGCACGCAAAACGAGAAACCTGAGAAACCGGCACAAGAGAAAAAGAGGCTTAAACACAGTTGCTGTTAACATAAATATCAACAGGGAAAGTTTACGCTTTTTTTCGACAACTTTAAAAGTTTTTTGCGTATGGTAATCAATAAGGTATCAAATTATTACATAATTTTTTTCCGCGCTGGGAACACTAGAAATTATCGCCCTGGTTGAAACTCGTGCTAGGAATTCGAATGCATCTGTTATTGCTTAGAGAGTAAACCTGATAGGTAAACAAACAGTAAAAAATAACCTGTGTTTGCTTAACTTTGTTAATATATTTCCAGCTGCATCAGCAGAAAAAAACGAGTAACTCAAAATGATGCCCACAAATACAGGAATTGGTTACGCTGAAGTACGCCAACTACTAGACTAACATGTGCCTGTAAGACTAACATGTTTCTATTGTTTCCAAAAAAGTTACCTATGACCGTGCAAAAGCAGTCAAAATGCTTTTTATCATCTTAGACCCTTCAAATGATTTAAATAATCTTTTGAAATGTATCATCTAAATATATTTGTCTTTAAGCTCATTTAGTTTATTATAAAAAAGACATGCGTTTTTATTTTTACTGGTGCATCCCAATTTCGATATATTGCTTAATAAGGACAAGAGCAACAAGTTTTTTTTAAATATATATATATAAGTCTCTACATAGTATATATATATATACATGTACGTCTCTACATAATATAAAATGAAATCTCCAAAAAGCGTCTATGTGTTTGAACTCGCAAAGTTCTAGAACTACCCGGCCGATTTCGCTGAAATGTTCATAGTTTGTTCCTTTAAGTCCTGAAAAGGTTTGCAGACCGGTTCGAAAAAAATTCGAGTGAAAATTTTTTCTTATTCCAATTTAGGCCCTTCACGTAAATTCCCGAATATTTGGGGGGGGGGGAGGAAATTACTTGAACATAGTAATATTATCTATCGTTAGAAAGGGTATAATTTTCCGCGTTCTACGCGATTTGTTTCAACGCTCTAATTTAATTACGGATGGAAGTTATTTGCGTGTTTAGCTCGAATTTTTTTAGGCTTATTTGAAATTTAGGTACTACTTTCTTCATTAAATCCATTAATAAAAAGTGAAGGAATTGTCCCACACTTTTCTTTTTGACACTATTGGAAAGAGTTACTTTTTTTTACTCCAGATCTAACTCCACTTATAGTCGAAAGTTTAACACTCTATCTCAATTAGAAAAAAAGTTACTAGCGAAATAAGTGAAGTTCAAAAATCTGCTTTCTATTCAAGTTTTTAGCCATTTAATTTTGCGTTTCCACGGTAACGCTTTTTAATCCATTGTTTATTTCCATCTTTCTCATTTTCAATTCTTAAACTTATTTTATTTTGTGTTTCCATTGTTACGCTTTTTAAATCCATCTTTCTCATTTTATTTTAATTTCTTAAAATTATTTTAATATCTGTTGTCATTGTTTGGAGGGGAAATTTTGCACGATGATTTTTTTTTCATATAGGCCTGGTTATTCAATATACTTCACTTGACACAATGATTATTTTCAACGTAGACCTGGCAAAGCCGTTCAACGCAGCTAGTCTATATATATAAAAATGGAGTTTGGTAAATTTGTTCCCTAAGATCTCAGAAACTACCTGGCAGATTTGGCTGAAACTTTCACCGATTGTTCTTTTTGGTACTGGGGAGGTTTGCAGACCAGTTCGAAAAAAATCCGATTGATAGTTCCTTTTTTATTTTAATTGATCCAAATTTTCGCATAAATGCCCCAATATGACTGTGAAAAAATATGTGCACATATTAAAATTATGTCTCCAACCAAAGCGCTTATTTTTCTGCTGAAGATGGCATCTGTTAGAAAGTTCTAAGTTGTATGAAAAACGAGTTATGAGCTTTTTTTGTTCCATGTTCGAAGGCTTTCCTCAACCCAATTCATTATTTAGTGTATCATCTCAACTCCAAGTTCATAGCTAGAACTGTTGAATATTTTTGTGTTTCGTCTGACTGTTTGAGGCTTTTCTCAAGTCAAATCTTAAAGTAACGTTTTTCCACAAGATTGGCTAAAAATAAATGAATTTAGCTGATCATTTTCCATTTAAACGGAACTTAAATGTAATTAACGGTTTTTTTTATTATTATCATTTATGCGGATTGGACACTTACTCACTATCCAATCAATCAGCAGAAATATCGCCAAAATTTTTGCATAAAGATTCAGTAGCTGATGCATTTGGTAGTTTTTTCAACTGTCGCTGTTTTTGAAGCCAAAGGTTACGTAATAATGTTTCTCAGCTTACACCATGTAAACAAAATATCGCCAATCAGAGAATCTTTAAAAAAAACTTTTTTTTTATTGTGGAAAATAATCCAGCAAATAAATAAGGCAAATCCATAAAGAGCAAAAAAACTTCCATAAATTTTCATTTTTGTTCAATTTCAAACAATCGCCAAATTTTATTACTTATTTTGGATATATTTCGTATGAAACCGTTTAGTGCCATTTTATTTTGACCAAAAGTATATCTCAGCATCTGGCGACAATATTTCTATTATAAAAATTATTAAGAGGGGGGAGTATTATCGAAGGTGTCCCAAAATGATTCTCGCAAATTTGGTAACATTTTAAACTGCACTAAGTGCCCACAATAATTGAAATTTCCCAAAAAAAAAAGAAAAAAAGAAAAAAAAACTAAAGCAAGTGTAAGGGGAACACGGGCGGCTACATTTTTTAAAACAGTTCGTACATCAATAGCCATACAGAGAAGGTTTTAGATGTAAAAAAAAAGTACTAAGAGATAAATCTTTTTAAACATGTAAAGTTTAATTTCATATTTCGGAAATTCTTCAAATTTGTATACGCTTAGATGTCGTGCTTTCGTTTCTAAATGAATACTATTTTGTTCTTTATACTTATTGCTATTTTAGTTTTATGAGTAAGGAAGAAGCTCGATTTTTAATCACGT
Source organism: Uloborus diversus (assembly GCF_026930045.1). NCBI lineage: Eukaryota > Metazoa > Arthropoda > Arachnida > Araneae > Uloboridae > Uloborus > Uloborus diversus. The sequence continues at coordinate 264,257,608 of NC_072731.1, forward strand.
CAAAAAGGTTTGTTTTTAATTCTTTCGCTTAAAACAGAAAACAAGGGAAAGTAACGATTGTTTCTCATAACTATTACTGACCCGGGCAACGTCGGGTATTTTTGCTAGTTTATGTATAAATGAGAAAAATGACCCTTTTGATGAAATTCGCAACATCTGTATTAGCATGCTCATACTATCCATTACATCTCTTAAAATTCTAGGATCTTGATTATTATTTTTTTTTTTAACATTTGAATCTTGAATATTTGAATAAAAATGAATTTTGAGGCATCTAAAACATTTTTCTCCTCAACTTCCTAACTTTTGAAATTATTCCTAAGAATCGCAGTGCATTTCCGCAAAATCAAGGCACTTTTCCTTTTACCCTTTTTTTATGACAGAATCAGCATATATTTGAGTGCGTCCAATGTTGAGAATAGATCCCGGTTCATCTTAGTGAACTAAACCTGTTCTTGTTTTTAAGTTACACGAGATTCAATGATGTGACAACTTTATTTTAAGACATATCAGGTAAATCTTTACTATTACTATTTTTCCTCCGTTTTTCTCGTGCTTTAAAAACGAAATTCAGCTCCCAATTTTATTGTCAAATGAAATGTAACAATGTTCGAAGAATTTTCTAATGAAAATAAGCGTTTTGTTTTTTAACATTATTCTCGAAATATTTTTCTATTGGTTTTCCACTGCTAAACTATTACAGTATTATGACCACATTATTTTAATTAAAATGACAATATTATTAAAACGATGTTGTTGTTTTATGATCGTAAAATTGTAAAGTAGAGTTGACATAATTCCGATGATCAAAATCAGACATTACTATTCATAGTAAGATGGTGACAAAACTAGATGTCATACTGTTTTTTCAAAAAAATGACATTTCTGAGCAGTATTGTTTAAAGCGATCTAAGTTAATATCAAGATTCAAAATTAATATGTTTTTATTAAAATGTTAGATTGTAAGATTTCGTAAAGAAATTATAAACGTATTGTATTTACTTGTACATGAATACGAAAATTCCCAAAACGATTTTTTTTAAAAATATATTTATTCCTAAATTAGAAAATGAGTATCTTAATAAGAAAACAGCCAGATAAACGAAAACTTATCAGAATGCGTTGTGACACCTATTTGTGTCTTTTTCAATTTGTTTTATTTCCATTCGAATCATTTTCAAATCAGATATTTGATTTTCCTACAATATAGAAAAAATGCTCATTTAAATACTGATTAATAAAACGTAACAAAATAAAATATACAAAATAGCTAATATTATATATCAATACATAACTATAACATTAGATTCGGCTATTATGTTTTTTTTTTTTTTTTGAAGCGCTAGAAACAATTTTTAAATACTTTTTTACATCTCCCTGCCCCTGGAATTCATTAATAGGAACTATTGAACTAAAACAAAAGCTAATTAATCGGCAATGAAACCTGCATTTCTTCATTAATCTTATTCGTATTTCAGTGTAAGCAATTCAAATCATGTCGTGCAAAGGTCCGCAAGCATATATCACACAGAAGCATATATCACTCTGGTTGCTTGAGAAAAGCAACATAAACCGGTATGAACCATGTATGAAAAGTGAAACATAAACCGGTTACTATTATAATAAATTATAACACTTAATATAACTTTCAAAAAATGTGAGGGTTTTTTTTTCTAGGTATTACTCTATTATAACCATTTGACGAATAAGATTTCTTAATTTCAAGCATTTTCCTGAATAAGAAAAATAACTATTCTTATAATATTTTAAACGCTACACTAGAATATGTGAGAAATGAAATTGTTTAAAATTTTTATCCATATATTTTTTGCGTAAATCACATATTAATAATATGATTTAAAATAGATTTTATAAATGGTAGATTTATTTTTTTTAGACATGATAGTTCTTACAATGCCTTTTCCCCCTTCAATACGAAAAAAAAAATGTACACTGTTTTATTTTTCTTTTTGTTTTTTCAGAATCCTGTTATAAACATATATTTATAACTTTCCGTAATTTTGAGGATAATACTAAACTTTTTTTTTATTTATTTTATTTATTTTATTTATTATTATTATTATTATTATTATTTATTTATTTAAATCCTGAAAAAAATGCTTAAAAAATGTTTGCACATTGTTCAGAGTCCATCTCTTCTACAATAAATACGAATTTTCAGTTATAAGTAAAATCATCTCTTCCCGTATACACTACAAAGAATAAGTTCTTGTTTGTGGATGAAATGTTTTTAAATTCTTACCTCGAGGATTTCAAAGTTCAAAAATCTCTCAAAATCCAGTGACCGCAATGAGCCCTTTCAGTCCGCAAGCATATTTCACACCTACACTCAGGTAGCATTTTCGACAGGAGCCCGATACGTGAATGAGATTTGAGTCGAAACACGATACACAGTACCTTTCTCCCTACCCTCTGAATCACGTTCTACACAGACGACAGTATTTGTAGTGTTGGATTCGGGTGGCAAGGTGCTTTAAAAGAGCGTCGCGGGAAAGTGTGGTGTAGGGGAGCATAGCGGGGAAAATCACCACCGGACCGGTCGCGGTTGGAGCTATCGCCATCTAGCGATCGTGTTCGTAACTAATTAATGTTTCTCCGGCTTCGAGAAGAAAAATCGAAATTTGGATTTTTTCCCCAATTTTCATTCGTTTGTAACGTGTAATGCTTCTAAAATTATGATTTTTTTTAATCCACAAAATATTCTCAACCTTAGTACTTTTCTAATAGAGCGGTGAAACACGACTAATTCATTTGTAATTTAACTGAATTTTGTTAAAGTCCAGTCAACGCTAACATTTTGAAAGTCTCTCATGCACAGTTATCTTTGTGCAGGTATGTCTCATTTAAAGACCAGTACTAAATATTAAGATTAGATGAGTGTCCTCTAAAGATCTTTTTCAACAAGTAGTCTTATATTCGTAATATTTGGGATTTTTCATATGAGGTAGTGAGAAGCAAAGGGATGCAAGTGGACATTTTCAAGTTTTGAGTAAAATGCGTTTAAAGATAACATCCTAGGTAGGCTTTCGTTGAAATTTTTTTCTAAATCATGCTGTACAGCAGCAACTACCAGGGCTACTAGTACCATCTCTTGCCCCAAGACAGAGGAGGGGTTCACCTACAATTTGTGTACTGGTTATCTCCAAATTTTTAATTTTGCCACTAGCATCCCTTTGCTTATCACTGCCTCATTCGTTGTAATATTACAATAAAATGTAAAAAAATTATAAATTTAGTAATAGATTTCAGTCGAATAAATTTATCAGCTTCGATTGCATTTCAGTACTTAAAAACAGTTCTGTCTAAACCATTAAATATTCCACAGTTTTTCCTCGGATCAATTTTTCACGTTTGTTTTTTAAAGTATTTCTACGCTGAGCTAAAAAACAAATCTCCGAAACTTTAAGCATCTTATAACACTAATAGCTTTTCACTGAATTCCAAAATCAATAGCAATGTAAGCAAATTGAAAAAAAAAAAAAAAAAAACTGTAAAATAGTTTTCTGTTTCATAACTTAACAAAATTTAACTTGTGACTAGTACTTTAAAACGCGTTTTCACTTTGTGATATTGTGTAAAACTGAGTTTTTGCTGCACAGTTGCGCTGAATACTACTAAAATACTACTAAAACAGAAAAAACACCAGTTTGAATAAAGGCTAACAAAACTACTTTTCGGCATCGAAGTTATTTAATGGAATAGGTGGGATTGGCGAAAACCAACGGTCAGCCTTGTGCCGAATGACACTCAGTGATGTTCCCATCAATTTTTCTGAGGATATACTCCCAGCAATCCAGTATGAACAATTTTTTTATGTGATCGTACACATAGTATGTCACAATATAAAAATTTATGAAGCTTGAGGGTATACGCTATATGACTAAAAAATGTTTGAGAGTATACGGCGTTTATGGTTCCCTATGGGAACACCACTAATGACACTAATATTCTTAGTCGCTACTTTTTGTTATTTAGTCAGCACTTGGCGAGTGGTGATCACTTATTTTGATCGTTACACTAAACGTGTCCCTGTGATGGAAGTTAGTAGTGTACCCCTAAGAACTATTTAAGTGCGTTTTTTGCCTTTTAGGAAGGGTACTCGCAGACTCGCATTGTTACGCATGTAGTCAGTTATGCAAGTAATTGAAAACCGGGGCAATATTTGACACAAAAAAATGTAGTCTTTTCTTCAGCTTTAATTTCTTTTTTTTTTTTTCCTTCGATAATTATTTTACACGTTTTCTTCTGTTTTTTTTCTTTGAGCAATCACGATTGCTTATTGCTTTCATTTGACTGTTTTGATGTGCAATCATTTTATTTTCCCGCCAGCACCCTCTGACAGCACCACCGTCGACCGACTCCTCACGATGCTGCTCCTATAGCGAAAACCGTCTCCAGATTGCATTCATATCCTACACACAAGCGCATACATGCACAACTACACACACGTACATACACACACATACACCTACACAAACACATACACACCTACACACTCACATACGCACACATACACACTCGCATACACAGAACTATCCACACACTTATGCCTGCACAAAGACACAAACACAGATGCCTACACACACATACACATACCCCCTACACACAAACACACACGCCTACATACACAAACACACTCGTGATTGCGAAAAACATAATTTGAATTCAAGATGTCAAAATTCAAATTATTATTATTTTTTTTTTTTTTTGATTAATGAAATGGAATCACAAAAATCCCCCTAAAGATGGTACTTTAAAACAAATTTGTTGTTTTGTCCCAAAAATAGAAAACGCGAAATAGAAAGTGCTGCGACACATAATGACTCACTACCGAACGGCACGACCCTGAGGGTCACAGATCTGGACGAAATTCTTGATTTGGGTCAATTCGCATTCGATATGAACCCAGGTAAAACGGTTTGACTTTAGAGGCCCTAGTTCGGCTGCAATGGACGTGGTTTCAAAGCTGCTAGTTTAGCTGAAGAAAAGCAAATGCTTTTCCTATGAAAATTCAACTTTTTCAGCATTTTCTTGCTATTGCATTGCAGTACAACCCAACTGAATGCATTCACAATATAGAAGAAATTCCCCCGCCCCTATGTTGTACTAGCAAGAGACGCTACCCAAGCAGCACAAAGGAGTTCAAAGCTCGTTCTATAACACGTTCCGAGCACACCAACCGACACGTTCAAATTACGTTCTCCCAGAACGGTCTAAAAAGCGTCTATGTGTCTCGTCGATCGATGTCGTATAGCACGTCGAAATCTGGTGTTGTACCACCGCTTTTGCACCAATTTTGAACGTGGAATATTACATTATATTAAAGTGGTAGGATGACGTTTCATTTTGGTGTTAACAAAACAATACTGAATATTCTGCTTTCACAGGTAAAAAAAATCGAAAAAATGAAGGGTGTACCCCATAAGGGCGTTTTCCACTCACAAATTCAGTTTTCAACAGATCTCCGCTGAATTTCGTACTGAAATCTTTTGATGATCGAAAATTCCTCATAGAAAGACCCCCCCCCCCTCAAAGAACACCACAATGAGGATTTTTCTTTACAAAAAAATCCAGTTTATGTCGGATGATTGACAAATTTGGCACACTCAATTTTGTCAAGTCATTTGATGATCAAGAAGTCTCATAGGGGAGTGTTCGCCCCATTTCTATGGTGCGCAGATGCCCACATACAGGACTTTTCCTTTTACAAATTGAGTTTACCAAATCTGACTCGTAGATACTTTGATGCTCAAGAACTACCTCGGGGTTTTCGCCCCTGCCGATGGGAAACAATTATAGAGGATTTTTCCTTGTACACATTCAGTTTACGTCGGATCTTTGCCAAATTTGGCTCATAGGTCTTTTGATGCTCAATAATTCACATAGAGGGTTTTCCTTCTCACAAAAATCTAGTCTCACAAAAAACTGGACCTTTGACAGATTTTGCACATAGCTTTCTCTGATGCTGAAAAATCCACATAAGGGAGTTTTCGCCTTCCTATGGAGGTGGAAATTCCCCCAAAGAAGATTTGCCCTTACGCAAATTCAGTTTATGTTGGATCGTTTAAGAGTTCTTTTGATGTTCAGGAATTCACATAGGGGAGTTTTCTTCCCACCCTGAGGGAGGAAAAACCCCATTGAGCGTTTTCCTTTTTACAAATCGAGTTTATGATATTTGCCAAATTTGGTACATAGTTCCTTTGATGCGCAAAAATTTACAAAGGGGGAGGGGGAGTTTGGCCTCCCGTCATAAAGGGGTTTTCCTCGGACAATTCTAGTTTACGACAGATCTTTTCCAAATTTAGTACAGAAGTGTTCTGGTGTTCGAAAACTCAAGTAGAGGAATTTTTGCCCCTCTAGTAAAATGCAAAAATATCTTATACAAAAATCCAGGAAAAAAAAGCTTAGCCATATTTGAAAAATATAAATTAACGTTTTGCAAAATTTGGCATATTGAGAGGGGTCACGGTCCTTCGACTCCTCCCGTAAATACTACCTTGAATTACAATGCTCAGATTTTGTGCACTTTTTCCGAAACGTAGTTTTTTTTTAACCTTTTGTTTACAATATCAGTTAAACGTGTATAGTTTTTGTAAATTAGGGTTTTATATTTTTTGTTCTGCAGACTTAAATAATAACACAAAATTTAAAAAATACCGATTAATTTACAGATTTTGATGAAATGAACACTTGTAGAGGCTATACTGTCCTGAAATGCAACTCCCTTGGGCAGTTAATAGCAGTACGCCTTGCAGTCACTCCACAATTTCGAGGTTCGACTCTTGAGCTTATTCAAGGTGTATTACAACATAACTTCAGAAGTAATTTCCCATGAATACTTGAACAGGGTTTGAAGAAAAACCGGGGTAATTTAAAAAACCTTAGCTACCCTGGAATTTTTTTTATCAAGTCCATATGCAGTTTTAATTCCTAAAACTTAAGAAGTTGTTCAGAAAAACAGATGCCAATTTTCGTATACTTGGTATTATTTATTTTAGATCTAATATGTAGTTTGTTTCTGAAATAAATGTTTCAATATGCGGCAAATTTTGAAAAAAAAAAATCGACTTTATCGAGATAGTCTATTTTTTTCAAGTGGTCGTGTTAACAAACCCACGGTTTTTTTTTTCCCGTGCTGGGCCCGGTTTGACGAATCCTGTACATTAATAAATTAAAATAGTTCAATACATAAAATACATATTTTAAGGGGAGTTAGTACCGCCTATACCGTCAATGTTAATTTGCACTTGTTCATGTACCTTTCTCTGAAAATCTATCAAAGATACAATTATGAATTTTTTCTGTACCTTAAGTAGACTTTTTTCTTTATACTAAAGAAAAATTTTACAAAAAGAAAGCTTTTTTAAAAAATTCTAATTAGATGTATGGAATTGGTGGCAAAAATTTCAAAGCCTAACACAATTCAGGTCCTGAGAAAAAGGAACATTTAGTTTCAAAAATACCATTTCTCGATACAACCAATTAAAGAAGAAAATCATACCTTATCAAAATATGTTTACATTTTTTAAAAGTTAATTTCAACTTACTTCTCATATGAGCACGATCAAGAAGTTTGTATCATTAAAAAGGTACTGAAATGGAGTATCAAAATATATAGAAATCAAAAAATCAAATTTTTGAAAGTATTTAGGGTACTGACTCCCCTTAAAGTTCTTACAATTTTCAAATGATGCTCTGTAATGGCTAAGATGTGTCTACTACATATATGGAGAAATAAATTTAAAAATAAAATACAGCAACAGTAGTAAAACTATCACAAATGTAAAAATTTGCTAGGGGAATTTTTTTTTGAAGTGCCTGCTTCTTTTTAGTTGGTCTGTGATGAATAATATTTGGATGACAAAAAAAAAATTACTTTAGTTGAATCATTTTATGATTCTACTTGAAAAGGGTCTCAAATTTTCAATGGACTTCCCTAATAAAGCCATTTTACGGCATTAACTTTTTTATTGATTAAAGAATTTTATGGTTAAAACCCTGAATTTCTTCTACTTCCCCTTTTCTCTCTCTCTAAAATGCAAGATGTTTCTTAGCCCTAAGAAAAACTCATGTGAATTTTATTCTTATATTCTTTAGTTAATTGCAAAAAGAATCACGGAAGTCACACAAAAAATCAATGAGTAACGCATACAAGTTAATAAAAAATTTAATCCCAAAATACCCTTCATTTTACATGAGAAACTCTTACACATATTTTGATTTTATTAACATCCAATAAGGAATTAAAAAGAAAGGCGTTGATCGTTTTGTCCCATTAATGACCTTGGCTAACGGAAATGAAAATACAAATAAAAAGACAAAAATTGCAGCTTATAATAAGATTAAGTGCGTAAAAAATTTGAAGTACATTCAGAAATCATCACCTGACGCAAACATTCTTATTTTTTGAATGATACAAATTAAACTAAATAAGTTGGGGAAAAAATGTAACCCGAAGTGTTCAAATCCAATAGTACAATACAACCGTTGATCATACCTTGGGAGCCCAATTTGACTTAGGATTTTCTTTAATGAAAAAAATTACATAATGATGTATGTAAAAAAACATAAAATATGATTCTAGTTTTAATCACAGAAAAACCATACTGCTTTTAAAGGAATTTCAAAATCCAACTCGAGTACCCATGTTTGTGACTTTTGTGCTATATATCGAGCAAGACCATTAATTTCTCCAAGCGGGGGAAAAAATCACTGAGAAAGTTCTATGCGTTTTCTATGATAGTACTTTTTTTTTTTCCACCATTTCATACTGCAAAAAACATATTTTCATTATTTTAAAAATAAATTGATACTCTTTATTTCTGCATTTTTGCATCATTTTTGAGTGTTTATTTGTTGTTTGATATGGAACCTGAATTGGTTAGCATTTTTAGTCTAATTGGGTAATAATTTAAATTGTCATAACTTGATTCTACTTCTACATAACTAGGAAAACCAATTTGTACACATATAAAACATGGCCTGCTGCTTTCAGGAGAAGATACTAGTTGCATTACTGAAATTATATATTTTGTGCACATCTCAGAGTTAATAATGAAGAAAGGTAAGAATCAATGTACCACACATATATTCAGAGATATTACTAGAATTATTTTCAAGATATGAAAATATTCATTGATATTTTTCCAAAATCGCGTTTATTAAGACTTATACCAAAGGATGAAATGGAAGTTGTCAGACAGAGAAGAGATGTGCACTAATTTGTTTTTTTTTTCATTGTAAAAAAAAAGCTTATTTCATTTGTTACTGTTTTAATTTCTTATTCTGTGTTCTATTTCGTATTGGGTCACTCACATGTTAAATCAACTAGGCACTCAACCACACCATTTCAGACTAACATGAAACTTTCAGAAACTTTGCTCTTTTATATCATTAAGATGCATATGGTTTTAGAAAAAAAATTCTTTCATAATTCATCTTACATAATTAAAAACTGAGCGTATGTACCTATCTATCTATGCATTAATCTATCTATCTCTGTCCGAGTTACTTTTTCTGAACGCCAGTAAACTGAACATCGAACCAGGTATCGATGTATTCGTAATTTTCCCGTATTTATGTTTGGCTATTCAAAATAATCCCCCGACAATAATTAGCGGAGATATCAATTGAAAACTACTAATTTTAATACTTAGATTTCGACATAAAATCCCTATTTTTCTAGGGTTTTCCTCCATTCAAATTATCAGTGCTTCATCAACTTTCCGTAACAATGCTTTTATTGAAGTTTGTAGCATGCAGAAAATCATTTAGAGAAAAGATCTGTTGCATTTTTTTTCTCAAACATGAACAAATAAAATTCTGAGTTTTGGTTTGAGGGTTTTCCTGTGATCGAGATACTTAAAATGTTCCCTTTTTGGTTATTTTCCCGGAATCTGCCTCAAAATGTTACTGTTTTTTTTAGTTTTTTGTTCAAGAGTGATTGCTGAACAATGGTCACTTGACATAACTTTTATTTTCGAGGTAGACCGTGCAAAGCCAGGCGACGCAACTAATGAGTAATTGTTTGTTAATATGCCTTCCTGCAGTGCTTTGAAATGATATCTCAAAGCTATGGGAGCATCAGGATTGTGTAATGGCTGACAATTACATGCACTTTAACTTGATCAGTAACTTAAATACTCTTCGAAATTTTTTTTTCACATAACTCAATATTTAGGAAAAAAATTCTCATTTTTTTTTTGAGATAATGTCTTTTAGAGATTTTGAAAAAAAAAAAAATACTTTCAGAGTGGAACCATTAAGGGATAGCACCAGGGGTAATGGTGGACTCAAGTACTTTTTTCTATAGACAGTGAAATTTATGGAAGTTGCCCCCTTTACATTTGAAATCATTTGAAAAGTAACACTTTAAAATTTTTTTTAAATACTTTTTTAGTTTTAGATTGCGTCAGCCCAAAATTTTTGGAAATTTGGGATCACAAACACCCCTGATTAGCACTAATTTTTTGAGATGAAAGACACTATCGCAAGTATTTTTGAAATTACGTGAGAAACGTATTTTTAAAAGGTTTTCAATTTACATATCGAATTAAAGAGAACGTAATTGTATTTCAAAAGGAGCTATTTTACAAGACTGAAGTTGTCATAGAAATGCAGTTAAATATTTGAAAGCACTGCCGACCAGCAAATGCTTTTTAACGAATTTCAAAACCATAAATTATGAATGATTGTTTTTTTTTTCAAAATTATTTACAAATTTAAGAAGTGGAAGAGAAGATTTTTGAAAGTTTCATGAAAATATGAAAAGGTGAGGTTGAGGATTTTTTCGCCCCTTGATTCGACATAAATTCGATCCTATTTAAAAATGGCACAAAACATACTCTACTCATAATTTAATACAATTTAATTCCACTTATAGTATGCCGATTGATGCAAGAACAAGGCTGGTTTTTCGTCAAAAAGACATTAAAAATTAAAAAGCCGAATCTAAAACTCAAAATAAAGACTTAAAAAAAAAAAAAATCTGTGTTCAAACAATTCGTTACAGGGAGAATATTTTTCTTAATACAAAAAAACACTGGGAGATAATTTTAACTCCTTAAGCCAACACTCCTATTAATTATTATTTTTCTTTCCCCATCCGTTTTCAATTCAATTAGTTGATTTTTGCCATTCTTTTTTATTTGTTAAATCTGTGCGGGAATATTAAACGCAGAAAACTTTCAAGCACCAGGTGATGGTAATCAACAGCTGGTAGCAGCTCGCCATTTTGTTTTGCTGCGATAGAATAAACAAGCAATACGCATTCTATTTTTATAAATACGAAAACATAACCTAGCATTTATTTCAACTTCCTTCTGAAAAAAAAATAAATGAATAAAAACAAAAAAGTATAGTCAGACACAATATCTTCAACAACAGGAAATATTGTTTTAGAATAGAACAAATTGAATGCGTTATACAACGAATCTTGTCTTTATAATCTTGACCATTTTCAACGCCATAATTTTTTTAGGTACTATTTTGATTGAGACTTTTTCTGTTGATAAAATTGATTCTTTATCATGAATATTTTAAATTGAAAAATTCTTTAAATAATTTAGACTCATTTTCTGTCTCAACATTCAAGAATACTAATTTTCTGATTTCTGTACAGTATGTACCACATTTTACAGCAGCAACACATTTTTCATAAAAATTTTGGAGGTTTTTTTTGCAATACTAGAATCATTATGTGAGCCGTCTACTTTCTTAAAAGTATAAAAACTTTAAAATAAAGCATTTTAAATACATCAAAAACTGAGATTCAGCAAAAACAAAATATATATGTATACTCTATTGCAACTTAAAATTCATAGTCGAAAACAAGAATAACTAAAACAACCACTTTAAGAAAAATAAATGTAGCAATCAATTCAAATTCAGATCAGAAATGAAAATTGCACAAAGAAACAAATATATCTGTGAAATAGGCATTGATATTAAATTACACAAATGGAACGATTAAGTTTTGCAGAATGTTCGAAGCTAAGAAAAAAACCCCAATTTACTCAAAATTTAAATGAAATTCGATTTATAAACAAAATTAACATGTGAAAAATTTAAAAGTAATTATAATTAAATTAATCACTTACTTTTGATAAAAGAATAATCCTTTGCTCGGATTGTTTTTCAGCAGTTGCTCCGAAAGTGGTTGAAGTTGGCAAGCAAAGAAAGTTTCTGTAACTATTCCACGGTAAACAGATATAGAGGGCGCTCGGATGCGGTGACAGCTGAACGTCAAATATTACGTTATTTTAGCACGGGAATAACACCGTGTCATTAGAACGTTTTTTGAACGTCTAATATGACGTCCCCTCAGAACTACTCTGGCACCGTGATAATATCACTGTTGCTGTACGTCTAATTTTACGTGCAAGTAACACTTAACACCGTCAGTCGACCAATAACACGATTTCTGTACCAGATTTGAACGTTCTGGTGCTACTGGGGTAAAGACTAACGGAGAGCAAATATTGTTCCAAAGCTTTTAATTCCAAACAAAACGCTGTTGCAGTTCTGAAACCAAACAAGCAAATTTAGACCCTCTTTGCAGCGGAATTAGAGCCTATGTACTCAAACTATTTTTCTTCAGCTCATATCTAGTACGAATTGACCTAAATTCAGAAGTTTATCCAGATTCTTGACCCACAAGTTTTTGCCGTCTGAACCAGACTGAGTTCCAGGACTCCAGAATCGTAATGATTTTTTTCATTGGAAGCCCCCCCCCCTCCACCCGCCCTCCAACCACATTCGGCGTCTCTTGTCAGAGCCACTTAAGGAGTGATTCATACAAATGCAAAAGTGACGACCAGCAACAGGCTCTGGGCCCAGCTAGGCTGGTCCTAGTCAATTTACAATCCCCAGTGAAGATCAATGGCCCTCTTAAAACTATCTACCCCCTTGCTCATTGCCACTTCTTCCGATAAGCTGTCCCAAGGTTCCACTACCCTGCTAAAATAATAATTTTTCCTAATATCCATGTTAGCCTGAGATTTAAATAGCTTTAAGCAATGACCCCTTGTCCTGTTTTCAGTGCTGAACTTTAGCCCCGTAACATCTTTCATTTTAATAAATTTGAACAGCTGAATCATGTCCCCTCAGGTTCTTCTTTGCTCAAGACTGTACATTTTTAGCCTTCTAAGCCTGAAACCATAGTCATTTATTCTGTGTTGGAAATGCATTCAGTGGGTTTATACTGCAATGCAATCGCTAGAAAATAGTTTTAAAAAAATCATTTTAAATAAAAATTCATTGCTTTTTTTTTGGACTTATGTAGCAACTTTGGACCCCCATTGCAGCAGAACTAGGGCCTAGGCAGTCAAACCGCTTCACATGGGTTCATATCTAGAGCGAACGGACCTAAATCTAGAATTTCGTCTAGATCTGTGACCCTCAAGGTCGTGCCACTTGGAAGTTTTAAAAACTTTTCAATCAAATTCTACCCGGGATTTGAGCTAAGCACGTCTTTTTCTCAAAATTTCAAAGGTTCCAGCTATTTTTTTTTTTTTTTTTTTTGAGCAATCACGATTGCTTATTGTTCTCACTTGACTGTTTTGAATTCTTATCATTTTATTTTCCCACCAGCACCCTCTGCCAGCACCACCGTCGCGTCGACCGGCCTCATGATGCTGCTCCTCTTGCGAAAACCGTCTCCAGGTTGCGTCCATATCCTACACACACATGCATACACAAACACGCCTACACAAACACACACGCGCATTCATACACACACACGCTCGTGATGGCGAAAAACATGATTTGAATTCAAGATGCCAAAAATTCAAATTAATATAATTTTTACTTTCTTCTATATCAAATATATAGAAGAAAGTAGTGGATTCGTGCAAATTTTCGAATTTCGAATTTTGACGGATTCGAACGTTTTGAGGTGTGCTGAGTCCATTTCGACTATTTTTGGAAAATGTCTGTCTGTCTGTGTGTGTATGTGTGTGTGCATGTCACGTCTGTGTGTGACAGGTTTTTTGTGGCCGCTCTACAGCAAAAACTACCGCATTAAATCGAACGAAATTTGGTACACATATGTGCCCCTATGTGAACTTGTGCCCATTGGTTTTTGGCGCGAATTCATCCAAGGGGGGTGGAGCAATGGGACGTTTTTTAAGTTACGCGTGATTGCTATTCCTCAGGAAGTAACTGGCGGAATCAAACAAAATTTGGTCCATATGTTGCCAGTAACAGGAACAGGTGCTGATTCAATTTTGGTGTCAATAACTCAAACGGGGGTTGAGCTATACAACGTTTTTTGTCGTCAATTGTGACTGCTGTATCTCAAGAAATAATGAACGGAATGAAAGAAAAATTTATCGGCAAGTAGCCCTTAGTGGGTATAAAAGCTGATTTTATTTTGGTGTCAACAGCTAAAAAGGGGGTAGCGTAATCGCCCGTTCTTTTTTTCCCATTGTGAGTGCCCTATCTCAAGAAGTAATGCTACGGTCTGGTTGAAATTTCGAATATATGTGAATCCATATGTAAACAGGCTTTGGTTCAATTTTGGCGCCAATCGCGCCAAGAGGTGCTGATTTATTTTTATTATCATTATTTTTTAGCGAATAAAAATAGCTTTATTAATGCAACAATAAGAAAGATAAATCGTAATAGATTGTCGTCTGCGTATTTCTCGTGATTTTAATTGTATGGAAATGATCGGAAATATTATCTCAATGATTTAAAATTTTTAACTGTTGCCATCTTATGTTTGGTAACAAATAAAATATTTGTAATTAATTCAAGCAAGGCTTTTAAAGTAACTTTCAATTTTCGCTCTTTGTTTTGTTTTTGCAATAATTCAGACATTGGGATGGTCGTCAAGTTTTTGCATGTGTCATTTTGTTTTTGTTGGGAATATTGCTTCCTCGTCAAGCATGGGGAGGGATCAGAAAAAAAAAAAGAAAAATATAGAAGAAAGTTTCGTGAAAGCCACAACATACTAGTTTTTTTTTTTTTTTTTTTGCTTTCTACTGTGTTAACTATTTTTATTCAACGGCATATTAACTGTATAATCGGTGTATTTTCTATTCATAATTTGTTGCACAACGAATAAATTACTTAGAATAATTGAAATCGCTGAAAAATAAACAATATTTCTCTATAATCATAAACAATCTCTAAAAAAAATTTCTTAGGTTAAAATTTCTACTGCATTTTCGAATGAGACTTCATCCACTCAGTCAGACAAATAGTACAATTTATTTTCCTCCAGTAGATATTGTGTGCCTCATAATGATAAGGATTTTCTCGCTACCTAGAGGTTTATTTTTTATCTCACTAGATGATAGGAATGAGAAAAATGGCGCTGAATCCCCGAAGGACACACCGAAGTCTTCGGGGGGACGAAGAAGAATCATCGAACACTTTGCTAAAAATCATAAATTCATGCAACGATGAAAAAAGAAAGTTACAGTTAGGGAAAGAAACAAAAGTTGTTTCCCAGTTTTCTCACATTTTATTTTATTGGGCTGACAAAGAATGAGAACGATTTGAATTTGCAATTCTGTCAATAGAACTGGTGGAATACATTTTAGAATTTAATCGTCGAGAATAAACACAGAAAATAAATTTCTGATGTATGCCGCGTTTAATCCCAAACGATTCACATTTCAAGATTTGCAGAAAAGAACATTTTTCAAGTCGTGCTGATTATGAAAATGGCGGCGTTCCGAAAACAATTTTTCGAATAGGAATGCAAATGAATGAAATTTATTTCCTGGAAGATTACGCACAGTTTTTTTTTCTTTTCTCTCTATGTATAAATATAAACCCATAAAATGTTTATTAATGTTTAAGCGATTTTTCTGCAGTTAAATGCTATTTAAATATGAAATATTTTCCAGTGTATTTCGTGATTATTTGATTTAGTTTTATTTCTAGTAGGATCTAATTCGAGGATTGATTTACAATGAAAATTGTTGACTAGTAATTTTCTCAAATGGAACGTTTTTTGAGCGCAATAGTGTTATATTCAATAAGTAATTTTTCTTTTCGCATATATATATATTATTCTTTGTTTATTCTAAATGTAGTTATTTGATAAAGGTTTGTTTGTGGACTGAATTTATTTCTTTTACATTAGTAATCATTGAAAAAATAGTCTTAAACATAGTTTACAGAGGAAAAAATTCAGTTATTCAGGATAACTTGGTACCTAATTTTTCTCTGTTTTAAAGTGCACTACTAAAACATTTACTGTTTCATTGAGGGGTTTTTTTTGATAAAAAATGGAAGAAACACTACAAATGTATAGTCATCCAACGTATTGAAATAATAGTCATGAAATCCATTTAAAATCGATTATTAGCCTAACACCTTTCATTAGCCATCTTTCATTTAGGGTCACATTGAGATCTGTCATTTTAACGAAAATACTTGAATGGAAATGCAGCAAAAAAAAAATTGAATTTTTACCTCTTAAATTCAATTTGTTTTTCGCAATCACGAGTGTGTGTGTATGTATGTAGGCATGTGTGTTTACGTGTGTGGGGGGAGGATATGTGTGTTTGTGTGTAGGGGTATGTGTATGTGTGTGTAGGCATGTGTGTTTGTGTCTGTGTGCAGGCATGAGTGTGATGAGTGTGTGGGTGGTTGTGTGTAAGTGTGTGTGTAGGTGTCTGTATGTATATGTAGGTGTCTGTATGTATGCGTTTGTGTGTATGTATGTGTTTGAGTGTGTGTATGTGTTTGTGTGTATGTGTGTGTTTGTGTTTGAGTGTGTGTGTGTATGTGTTTGTGTGTATGTGTGTGTTTGTGTGTATGTGTGTGTTTGTGTGTGTGTGTGTGTGTAGTTGTGTATAGCATATGGATGCAACCTGGAGACGGCATGTTTGTTTGTGTCTGTGTGCAGGTATGAGTGTGTGGGTAGTTGTGTGTATGAGTGTTTGTGTGTGTGGGAATGTGTATGTGTGTGTAGGCATATGTGTTTGTGTCTGTGTGCAGGCATGAGTGTGTGGGTAGTTGTGTGTAGGTGTGTGTATGTGTAGGTGTCTGTATATATGCGTGTGTGTGTATGTGTTTGTGTATGTGTGTAGGTGTATGTATGTATGTGTGTGTTTGTGTGTGTGTGTGTAGTTGTGTATAGCATATGGATGCAACCTGGAGACGGCATGTTTGTTTGTGTCTGTGTGCAGGTATGAGTGTGTGGGTAGTTGTGTGTATGAGTGTTTGTGTGTGTGGGAATGTGTATGTGTGTGTAGGCATATGTGTTTGTGTCTGTGTGCAGGCATGAGTGTGTGGGTAGTTGTGTGTAGGTGTGTGTGTATGTGTAGGTGTCTGTATATATGCGTATGTGTGTATGTGTTTGAGTGTGTGTATGTGTTTGTGTATGTGTGTAGGTGTATGTATGTATGTGTGTGTTTGTGTGTGTGTGTGTAGTTGTGTATAGCATATGGATGCAACCTGGAGACGGCATGTTTGTTTGTGTCTGTGTGCAGGTATGAGTGTGTGGGTAGTTGTGTGTATGAGTGTTTGTGTGTGTGGGAATGTGTATGTGTGTGTAGGCATATGTGTGTTTGTGTCTGTGTGCAGGCATGAGTGTGTGGGTAGTTGTGTGTAGGTGTGTGTGTATGTGTAGGTGTCTGTATATATGCGTGTGTGTGTATGTGTTTGAGTGTGTGTATGTGTTTGTGTATGTGTGTAGGTGTATGTATGTATGTGTGTGTTTGTGTGTGTGTGTGTAGTTGTGTATAGCATATGGATGCAACCTGGAGACGGCATGTTTGTTTGTGTCTGTGTGCAGGTATGAGTGTGTGGGTAGTTGTGTATATGAGTGTTTGTGTGTGTGGGAATGTGTATGTGTGTGTAGGCATATGTGTTTGTGTCTGTGTGCAGGCATGAGTGTGTGGGTAGTTGTGTGTAGGTGTGTGTGTATGTGTAGGTGTCTGTATATATGCGTGTGTGTGTATGTGTTTGAGTGAGTGTATGTGTTTGTGTATGTGTGTAGGTGTATGTATGTATGTAGGTGTATGTATGTGTGTATGTGTTTGTGTGTGTGTAGGTGCGTGTATGTATGCGTGTAAGTGTAGGATATTGACGCAACCTGGAGACGGTTTTCGCTAGAGGAGCAGCATCGTGAGGAGCCGGTCGAAGGTGATGCTGCAGAGGGAGCTGGCGGGAAAATAAAATGATAGCACATCAAAACAATCAAGTGAGAACAATAAGCAATCGTGATCGCTCAAAAAAGAAAAAAATTAATTTGAATTTTGACATCTTGAATTCAAATTATGTTTTTCGCAATCACGAGTGTGTGTATGTAGGCGTGTGTGTTTGTGTGTACGGATTATGTGTATGTGTGTTTGTGTCTGTGTGCTGGCATAAGTGTGTGGGTAGTTGTGTGTATGAATGTGTGTGGGGGGGTATGTGTATGTGTGTGTAGACATATGTGTTTGTGTCTGTGTGTAAGCATGAATGTGTGGGTAGTTGTGTGTATGTGTGTGTATGCTTTTGTGTGTGTGTGTGTATGTGCAGGTGTCTGTATGTATGTGTATGTGTTTGTGTATGTGTTTGTGTGTGCGTGTGTGTGTGTAGTTGTGTATGGTATGCGCGTGTGTGTAGGACATGGATGCAACCTAGAGACGGCTTTCGCTATAGGAGCAGCATCGTGAGGAGCCTGTCGACGGTGATGCTGCAGAGGGAGCTGGCGGGAAAATAAAATGATAGCACATCAAAACAGTCAAGTGAGAACAA
Organism: Uloborus diversus; assembly: GCF_026930045.1. Classification (NCBI taxonomy): domain Eukaryota; kingdom Metazoa; phylum Arthropoda; class Arachnida; order Araneae; family Uloboridae; genus Uloborus; species Uloborus diversus. The sequence goes on from NC_072731.1 coordinate 264,276,331, forward strand.
TAAGCAATCGTGATTGCTCAAAAAAAAAAAAAAAAGCAATGATATCCTTAATTTACACGTGTCTCCCTGTTGGTACTAAATGAGAAACGAAAATGGCTAGGCGGCCCTTCAAGTGGATATCTACTATGAAAAAAAAAATGAAATATGAAAATTTTTTCTATTCTGGAGATTAATTCTTTCAACTTGGTTCGCACTAAAAAGTATGAAATTAAATAAGTATATGATTTCTTTTGACAACAACATTCAAAAATTGCAGTAAATCTTAATATTTTTATATTTAGGGAAATTATAAAGCACATAAAAAAATTTTAATTTAAAATTAAGAGAAAAAGAAAAATAGCCGGTATAGTGAAAACACTTCATACAAAGTTATATCTACCAGCTATTCCTTTTCTCTTGTTTTTAGTTTAAATTTCATCGGCTGCTTTAGAAATAACCTAAATGTAAAAATATTAAAATCAACTGCAATTTTTGAGTGTTGCATTCAAGAAATCTTGTCCTTTTTTATTTTATACTTTTTAGTGTGAACCAAGCTTGTAGAAATAGTCTTTAGAATTAAAAAATAAATAAATAAAAAAAAATCATTTTTTACATTTTATTTTAATAGTTCTTGACTTTCAAATATTTAAAGAAGGAACAGTGTATATTAACCTTTATCTGCTCTATATATTGTAAGTTTTTGATTCGAGTTTAAATGCAATTTTAAACAAATATAGTGGGGAAAAGGTTTCAAAAACTGATTTTTAATTGATGACTTTAATTGAGTCAAAGAACTCCCTAAAACCTGCATCATTTGAAAGACTTGAATCAACGAACGCTCGAAAGCCTGCATTATTTGAAAAAGTTTAAATTTCCAAAATCCAAAAATATATGTTTGCGTACGTTCTGTCTTAAAGTTAATTGGTTAACGAAACTAAAATTTTATAGTTATTTTTTTCAGTTCTTTGCTACAAATATAAAGCGAAAGTCACGTTACTAAAATTACTGTTATTTTTTAATGCTACTGTTTTTGGCAACCAAAAGTACAGTGCGGCCATTATGACAGAGAAAATAAGCCAAGATCTTGTCTTAATAAAAGTTCCTTTGTAGTTCTCAATATCACAAGACGTCTGTCATTTCTATGTTGCTATGCAAAAATGTCGATAATCATTAAAAATCATGAAAAGTCATGGCAAGGGAGGGGGGGGGGGGGGAGTTGGGTCTTTTTTTTTTTAACCTGAAATAATGCTTCTAACTAAATTTTTCTTTCAATTGAACACCGTATTTATGTTGTAACCTAAAAGCATCAGTTTTCACTAATGTTTTTATCATTTGAAAAAAGATTTAAATATATGGGCCACCTTTGAAATAACATGCTGCACAAGCTACAATTTTGAAATTGTATTATAATAAAAGCGTATTTATTTATTTTTTAAATATAATATTAGAGTGGTTATGTGTTAAAAATTAGTGTAAAACTTTACCTACATAACTTTAGTCAAATACATCTAACCTGGTAATTGTGAAAAATCATCAGAGTGTAAGTATGGCCACCTTTGGCGTACCTACTTTATATAATACTAGTGGTACCCGCACTGCTTTGCCAGTAGTAGAAAATTAAAAGGTCTTTTGCTTCGCCTGTATATTTACAAATAATGTACGGTGAATTTCTCGCCAATTGGCTTGCCCATGCTACGGTTCCACGTTATGATAATTTGGTAATTTACTCGTCCATCTTATTATAATTTTGCTCGGGAAATGTTCTTAAAATTGGAATAGAAAAGAACACAATCGAATTTTCGAAAAATTGCTTCGAGGTGCACACCCCCATGCTTCAAACTAACTTTGTGCCAAATTTCATGAAAATCGACCGAACGGTCTAGGCGCTATGCGCGTCCCAGAGATCCAAACATCCTTCAGACATACAGACATCCTCCGAACAGAGAGACTTTCAGCTTTATTATTAGTAAACATTATTAGTAAAGGATGGAATACGGATAGAATACGTTTTTTCCAAAATTTATATTTCTTTTTCCCACAATTTTAGAAAAAATCAAGTTAAAGTTTATAGTATAATAATAAAATAGTAGCCTTTAAAACTTCGTAAACAACTTGGCAGGTCTTTCTGAGATACACTTAGGATATTTAATCATACTCCGCACGTTTTCTATTTATTTTTATGCCCTCTATTAAGTCCCACCGTCATAAAACTGTGACGATATCAATGCTTTAGAATAGAAAATAACTTATTACGGCGAATCTTCTCTAGGTGCCGGAGGAATTACTGGCGCCCAAACTTGCAGGCGATAAATATGCAGTCCTGAAATCAGGACACGAGTCATATACCGAGAATATGCTTTATGTTGGCGAAAATTGCACCGCTGTACGTTAAGGGAATAAGTATGAAACTATTTATTGTTTGATCCATTACAAAGTATATCAACGTTGTAAGCATTTCAGAGTTTCTTCTCCCGAACGACAGTGAACTGACATTTGAACCAAGTATCGATGGATTCGTAATCCTCCCGTCTTCATGTTTGGCTGTTTAACATAATCCTCCGATAATAATTAGTGGAGGTATCAATTAAAAACTATTAGTTATGACACTTAAATTTTGATATAAAAATCCCTATTTTTCGTAGACTTTCCTCCATTCAAATTATTATTTAGTGCTTCATCTCAACTTTCGTAACAATACTTTTATTAAAGTTTGTAGCGGGAAGAAAATTATTAAATGAAAGCTCTGTTGCCATTTTTTTTCCGAATGTGAGCAAATAAAATTCTGGGTTTTATTTTAAAGGCTTCTTCTGCAATCGAGGGATTTAAAATGTTTACTTTTTAGTTATTTTTCGGAAATCTGCCGCAAAATTTTACTGTTCTTTTTTTTTTTGTTCAACCCTGGTTGTTGAACCCGTGTCACTAGACATAACTTTTATTTTCGAGGTGGACCATGCCAAGCCGGGCGACGTAGCTAGTTGTTTATTAAATTTCAAACTGATTCCTGTTTTTAAAATGAATTGCAATTTTTATATCAGTGCTTCCCAGCCACTGATATAAATGCCCTTGACCTCTGAATCATGCCCTACATCTTAAACTAAAATCCGTTTTATTCGAACTAGATGGGGCCAAAGGCAATCCGGAAAACAGAAAGTCCGCAATATCAGGGTGATACAGACAGTAGGCAAAGCAAATACATTTGTTATGATTTTTATCATATTACTTTTATTATGATAAAAATCTATGTTTTGCCGCAAAAGTGCATATTATTGTTTACAAGACATTATCACTATAAGGAGCCTGTGTGATATCCCTAGCATAGTTTGTTGTTCAATAAATCTAATAACTAACTGAAAGTAATGGAACCTTTTGATTTTTTTCGTAATTTTACCTTATTTGGTTGCTTATTGTATCATTTAGTCATTAGCCTCATGTAAGTGCAAATATTGAACCATACATCAGCAAAGGTGTTTTGCAATGCAAAGAACGGAACATGTCCTTTCTCCTACTTACTGTAGCACGTGAAAGTGATGTTCACTTTATAGTTTCACCTTTATCTTTCTATTTTTACAGTTAGATGGCACGGGTGGATGACCAGCCTTCCCGTGTACCAAAAAGAAGGAAAGCATTCATTTGTTAAGTTTTCCTCGAAACAGTATGAAAAAACGTGCTGATGTGATCATCACATAACTTCCTTTTACGCCAATTAAATAATAATAGTGCCTTAGAGTAAGCAAAGAAACACTTTAAATGGTTTTTTACCCCAAGTTTGTTGCAAACCGAAGCAAAAAAAGTTTTATACAGATTAATTTTCCCAATATTGGGCATTCTAATGTGGTTCAATAGTTAACTCTCTAAATATCGCCAATAGTGGTCAAAATAAAACCAATTTTTTTTTAAAAACAGCCAAATTTGTCACCAATTTGGCGAAAAAGCTTGGCGACCAAAAACTTGGCGATATAGGGCGAAGTGTTTGAAAAATTACAACACCACTTGAGTTTGTATTGAAATTAGCAATGATTTCCCCACAAAAAGGTGTAAAAGACCCGTTTTGGAACATCCGAATGCAACCAAAAGAGAAGGTGCACAACTAGACCCCACTAGGAGTCTACGTACCAAATTTAAACTTTCTATGGCATACTGTCGAGCCCGCTTTTTAGAATATTGGATAAAAGAATATCCCGCTTAATGTAATAAATTTTCACTATACTATACTATTGATGTGTGTGATTTTTATCTTGGATATTGTAATATCCCGCTTGTTAGAATAATTTTTCGTGGCAAATTGCCTATTCCATTAAGCGGGCTCGACCGTATCGTTTTAGAGTTATGTGAGATACACACGTACATACGCACATACATGCGTACATACAGACGTCACAAGAAAAGTCGTTTTAATTAACTCAGGGATCTTCAAAATGGATACTTCGGCTGTCTATACGTTCTTAGGCATATATCCACTTGTGGTCGGATTAAAAAAAAAAAAAAAAAAACAATATTCATTTGAGGGCGAGCAAAATGCAAATTAAGGCCGCTTTTGGGTGAAAATTTTTTCCTGAATACAATACTTCCTTTACTTCGTAAAAGGAAGTAAAAAGAAGAAAAAAAAAGCTGAATTATGGTTACCCAGTTGTTTTCATTACACATATTGATGTTACGGGAGTATGAAAACTGACATGATGCCTACAGACTGAAAAACATTGCACAAATATGCCTGCTTTTTTAAAAACAGATGCAAATTCAGAACATTCAGCACATTTCAAACTAAACGCTTCCTCGCCATCTTTCTCCTACACTCGTATCTTTGTGCGCTGTCCCTCCACACAGTCCCCATTTATTAAAAGTGTGTCGGATCTCTCCCGCTGAGCTGGCGATGATTGCTTCATGGGACGTTAAACTGTAGCTGATGACGATGAGTAAGACTCTTCGTCGTGACGAAGAGGGATGCGGAGAAAACGCAGGGCAGAGAGAAAGGAGGACTAAACGGTAGATCGTTGCGTTTGTCAGGGCATTTATCTTTTCTTTTATTTTCGGGAAACTTTTTTTTTCTCTAACATTTGCTTTGGCTGAAAAAACGATTATGAACTATCTTAGGTCTCTTGTGATGGTTTTTATTTCTTAAATTTGACTGAAATGCTTAAAGTAGTTAATGCTGTATGGGGAAAAAAGTGTTGTACAGTCGAGTCCCGACTTACGCGAGGGATGCGTTCCAAGACTCCACGCATAGGTCGAAATTTCGCGTTTTAGAGAAATGTACGCATACATTTTTTTAGAAACATACCAAATTCTTTTAGACACTGTTAAACACCCCATAAACTGCTTTAAAGTATTCTTCAAGTATATATTACAGTTTCTTACATAAAGAACGGAGCTTTTACTCTTTTTAAAAAATGAAAAAAGCCGTTTTATTCAACATAAAATACTTTAAGTTGCACAAAATGAATGGTCAATAGGAGGGAAAGATATAAAACAAAACAACACGACGCGCACAGTATGTAGTAATAATAAAATTCTGCACTATAATAGTACTGTACAGTATATACAGTAATAATATTCATGAGTTGAAAAATAAAGATGGTGATGGTTTATGCTCTTTTCTTTTTTAATACATTTTTAAGTACGATTGCTTCGCCCTGTATTTTATTGCGTTTTCATTTATGGCAACAGCCTCTCTTTCTGAATTCATTAATCCACAGTACAAGAGCAGCTTCCATTTTCATAAAACATATTTACTTTGCTCAGACACTACTCTGCAATTCTTTATTGAAATTAAGTACAGAAGTCTAATTTTTAAGCTCTGTTGTTTTGACTTTTAATTGTACGTATGAAAGATTCGCTCATACTTGTTTTCATGCTACCGTCGACGTTTTGTAGTTGTTCAAGCATATCGAGAATCTTAACCTTTTTTTTTTTTGGCAGGAACTTTCTTTTTCTTCCCATCTTCAAACTTTGGATAAAACAGCGCACGAAGGCGTCATTCTATTTCATCGACTTTCATTTATTTTTTCATTCTAATTATTAAAGATGCTGAGTGGTTATTTGATGCACTAACATCGCGATACGTAGACTAGTTTGGTTTTGGTATGAAAATATTCGCTGCTCTTAGTGATACTAAAGGGATGTGATAACATTCAACGAAATCAATATTTAGTAGCTAAAAACAAAGCCGCTACTTCCTTCAAAAAAAAAAAAAAAATGTCGACGAGGAGTTCACGTTAGCTTTAAAATTCGTTACTCGTGAAAATTTTGCGTTATAGCGTAAGTCGGATTACGTTGTAGCGAGAGTCGACTGTATTAAAATCGGAATTTTCAAAATCACATATGACGCAGTGAGAAGCAAAGGGATGTAAGTGGACATTTTCAAGTTTTGAGTAAAACGCTTTTAACGATAACATCCTAGGTAGGCTTTCATTGAATTTTTTTTCTTCTAAATCATGCTGTACAGCAGCACCTACCAGGGCTACTAGTACCATCTCTTGCTCCAAGACGGAGGAGAGGTTCACCTACTATGTGTACTGGTTATCTCCAAATTTTTAATTTTGCCACTAACATCCCTTTGCTTCTCACTGCCTTATATGTTTACAAAATATAATAAAATAAAAAATAGAGTTGATGACCTTTTTCTCATATTAGTTTCATTTGTTGTTGTTGTTGTCTTGTGTCAGCTAAACTGGAAATTCGGGGTGCGCTGCTTCACTTTTTCAAATGTACCGTAATTTGGTGTAAAGTCCGACTTCCACAGTACACACATGCCATAAGGACACGTTTACAGGGTAGGCAACCATTCACAGCATAACAACACATTCACACAAAGAAAGGACAAGGACAGGAGAGAGGAAGTACATCCATACCCGAGCCGGAATTTGAACCCGGGACTTCTCCACACAGTCAGATTTATCTAATGATTGATTAGGTTGCCGGCATAGTTTCAATTAATTATGATAAAATGCTACTCCTGCTTTTACGTTAATTTTCTTTGAGTGTTTTTTTTTTTACGGAAAAAAAAGTTCTTTTTTTTCCCATAAATGTATGCACATTTTGTTTTTTGAGGCGAAATCATGCATAAAAGTTTGAAGGGACAAGAATAATTTAAATCTGTAAATAAACAAATGAAAAATATTGGGTTCTCTATTTAAATAACTCTGATTGACTGTATTGTGTTTTGTCTCATAAATAGTACAATTTGGAGCAATATTTTTGAAACGTTTTATTTATGCAGTCAAAGCAAAAATTATCTCAAATAAAATTTTTAAATGTCAAAACGTAATTTAAAAAAAAAAAAGACAAGAAATTCGGAAACAACTCGGAAAACAAAATTTTGTAGACACATAGAAAAATTTAAAGTTTAAAATTTATGTTTCAGTTTTAAAAATTGACTGTTTTGATGGATTTTTAAAGTTTTCCAAAAAGAAAAGAAAATAAAGCATTAGAGTTTCGTGGAACCATTAATTGATATCCATGGAACCCCTGGGTTCCGCAGAACACAATTTAAAATACGCTGTAGTAGAGTATTTAATGTAAAGTGTAAAATGCAAAAAAATGTCCCGTTAGCCCCCAATTTCCCAAGTTCATTTAATAAAAGCTCACCCGTCGCCTTAAAACCAGATCCGTCATTTTGAATTCTCCCGGGAGGGGAGGGGAGGCAAAATACTAAATCCAAACTATATTAAACTAGTATGTTGTGGCCATCACGAAACTTTCTTCTATATTTTTCATTTTTTTCTGATCCCTCCCCATGCTTGACAATATGCAATATTCCCAACAAAAACAAAATTACACATGCAAAAACTAGACGACCATCCAAACGTTTGAATTATTGCAAAAGCAAAGCAAAGAGCGAAAATTGAAAGTTATTTTAAAAGCCTTGCTTGAATTAATTATAAATATTTTATTTGTTAACATAAGATGGCAACAGTTAATATTTCCTATCATTTCCATACAATTAAAATCACGAGAAATACGCAGACGACAATCTATTACGATTTATCTTTCTTACTAGCTGCGTGCCCGGCGTTGCACGGGCTACCTAAAAAATGTAAGAGCAGTCCAGTTGATGCTTTTGTAGTACACTGACACTAGTTTCTAACGCCTTAAGTGTTAAGAAATAATTATTAATATTTAGTTGTCTTAGGTTGGCAACACAGTTAAAATATTATATCTTCAGAACGTACTAAATTAGTTCAAGTAAAATGTTTGGTCTTATGTGTTTGTAATGTGTTGTGTCTTTTATAATAAAATATATTTGGCCATTCCCACTGAGTAAACTCTGCATATAAGTAAAAACTCTACATTAAGGAATAAATAAATGCGCGTAAAGCAAGGTTTGCAAAACACCAGTAAAACATATTTTTGCCAAAACACCTCATCAACGTTAATAATCGTTATCAATGATACAAGTTATGAGTACATTTTCAGTCAGCACAAAAGGGGAAAATATATGCATTATCAACTATAATCTTTACTCACGTTAAACTGAATTACATCTGATAGACTATATCGGAAATATTTATGCACAATAACAATCCGCTTTTTACATAAAATAGTCTACTACCCGGCGTTGCCCGGGTGTTTATTAATGCAACATACCACTCAGATAAATATTTGGATGGATTCTATCCACATGGTCGTACAAGAATTACATCAATCCGTTTTCCAGGTACAAACCCTCAAAGAACTCAAATAACTTGTAAATCACTCATTTACTTTACGACGTGCACGGTCCTCCTCGAAAATGAAAGTTATGTCATGTGACGCGTATTTAACAATCAGGCTTGAACAAAAAAAAAAAAAAAAAAAACACAGCAAAATTTTGCTGCAGATTACGGCAAAATAATCGAAAAGTAAACAACTTAAACACCCTGATTACAGGAAAAGCCTTAAAACAAAAGCCTAATTTTATTTCTTTATATTCGAGAAAAAGAAATGGCAACAGATCTTTCGTCTCAATGATTTTCTTCACGCTGTAAATTTTAATAAAAGCGTTCATCCGGAAAGTTGAGTTGAAGCACTGAATAATAATTTGAATGGAGGAAAGCCTTCGAAAAATATGGATTTGATTTTGAAATCGAAGAGTCATAACTAATAGTTTTTAATTGATATCTCCGCTAATTATTATCGGAGGATTATGTTAAATAGCCAAACATGAAGACGGGAGGATGACGAATCCATCGATACCTGGTTCGATGGTCAGTTCACTGTCGTTCGGGAGAAGAAGCTTGGACATAGATAGATAGATAGATAGATACTCAGATTTTATATGTATAAGACTAGCTGCGTGCCCGGCGTTGCACGGGCTACCTAAAAAATGTAAGAGCAGTCCAGTTGATGCTTTTGTAGTACACTGACACTAGTTTCTAACGCGTTAAGGAATAAATAAATGCGCGTAAAGCAAGGTTTGCAAAACACCAGTAAAACATATTTTTGCCAAAACACCTCATCAACGTTAATAATCGTTATCAATGATACAAGTTATGAGTACATTTTCAGTCAGCACAAAAGAGGAAAATATATGCATTATCAACTATAATCTTTACTCACGTTAAACTGAATTACATCTGATAGACTATATCGGAAATATTTATGCACAATAACAATCCGCTTTTTACATAAAATAGTCTACTACCCGGCGTTGCCCGGGTGTTTATTAATGCAACATACCACTCAGATAAATATTTGGATGGATTCTATCCACATGGTCGTACAAGAATTACATCAATCCGTTTTCCAGGTACAAACCCTCAAAGAACTCAAATAACTTGTAAATCACTCATTTACTTTACGACGTGCACGGTCCTCCTCGAAAATGAAAGTTATGTCATGTGACGCGAGTTCAACACTCAGGCTTGAACCAAAAAAAAAAGTCAGTGAAATTTTGTGGCAGATTGCGGAAAACCCCCATAAAGTAAACATTTTAAATCCCCTGATTACAGGAAAAGCCTCAAAACAAAAACAAGAATTTTACCTGAGCATATTCGAGAAAAAAAATGGCAACAGATCTTTCATCTCAATGATTTTCTTCACGCTCACATACATTTTAATAAAAGCATTGTTGCGGAAAGTTGAGATGAAGCACTGAATAATAATTTAAATGGAGGAAAGCCTTCGAAAAATAGGGATTTGATTTTGAAATCTAAGAGTCATAATTAATAGTTTTTAATTGATATCTTCGCTAATTATTATCGGAGGATTATGTTAAATAGCTAAACATGAAGACGGGAGGATTACGAATCCATCGATACCTGGTTCGATGGTCAGTTCACTGTCGTTCGGGAGAAGAAGCTTGGACATAGATAGATAGATAGATAGATAGATACTCAGATTTTATATGTATAAGATTGTTGCATTAATAAAGCTATTTTTATTCGCAAAAAAAAAAAAAAAATCCCTCTTTGAGCGATTGGCGTCAAAATTGAACCAAAGCCTGTTTACATATGAATTAACATATGTTCCAAATTTCAACCAAAACGTAGTATTACTTCTTGAGATAGGGCACTCACAATGAAAAAAAAGAACGGGCGATTGCGCTACTCCCTTTCTAGCTGTTGACACCAAAATAAAATCAGATCTTATACCCACTAAGGGCTACTTGCCGATAAATTTTTCTTTCATTCCGTTCATTATTTCTTGAGATACAGCAGTCACAATTGACGACAAAAAAGTTGTATAGCTCAACCCCCGTTTGAGGTATTGACACCAAAATTGAATCAGCACCTGTTCCTGTTAATGGCAACATATGGATCAAATTTTGTCTGATTCCGCCAGTTACTTCCTGAGGAATAGCAAGCACGCGTAACTCAAAAAACGTCCCATTGCTCCACCCCCCTTGGAGAAATTCGCGCCAAAAACCAATGGGCACAAGTTCACATAGGGGCACATATGTGTACCAAATTTCGTTCGATTTCATGCGGTAGTTTTTGCTGTAGAGCGGCCACAAAAAACTGGTCAAACACAGACGTGACACACATACACACACACACACACACACACACACACACACACAGACATTTTCCAAAAATAGTCGAAATGGACTCAGCACACCTCAAAACGTTCGAATCCGTCAAAATTCGAAATTCGAAAATTTGCACGAATCCAATATTTTCTTCTATATATTAGATATAGAAGAAAGTAACAACGCAAATTACAACCACTTATATATAAATCTATTGATTTCCCAAAGCCAGGAAGGAGGGGACTTGCCTCCTTCTTACAGCTTTAAATGACGGGATTGCTCAAAAGAAATTTTTCATTTTTATGCCTACATTTTTTGTAAATTCACACGATTACAATTGTATTTATCTCTTTTTTACTGAGCAATCACGATTGCTTATTGCTTTCATTTGACTGTTTTTGGCGTCCTATCATTTTATTTTCCCACCGCCACCCTCTGCACCGTCACCGTCGACCGGCTCCTCACGATGCTGCTCCTATAGCGAAAGCCGTCTCCAGGTTGCATCCATGTCCCACACACACGCGCATACATACACAACTGCACACATACACACACAAACACATACACCTACACACATACACCTACACACACATACATACACATACACAAACACATACACACACGCCTACATACAGGCACCTACACATACACACACGCCTACATACAGGCACCTACACATACACACACGCATACATACAGGCACCTACACATACACACACAAAAAACATACACACACACATACACACAACTACCCACACATTCATGCCAGCACACAGACACAAACACATATGCCTACAGACACATACCCCCCACACACATTCATACACACAACTACCCACACATTTATGCCAGCACACAGACACAAACACACATGCCTACACATACATACACATACCCCAAACACACAAACACACATCCCCCCACACACATAAACACACACGCCTACATACACACACACACTCGTTATTACGAAAAACATAATTTGACATCAAGTTGTCAAAATTCAAATTATTATTTTTTATTTATCTTTTTTTATGTATTAACTTATTTATTCGTTGAAAAAATGCTTTTCAAGTTATGTTTCCCTGACGTGCAAAAATACCAGTCTTCCTGCGCATTAAAGACACCAACGGAGTATATCTTAGATTTATGTGCAGTTACCCTTACACATATATACGCTCTTTATTAACCGAAATTTTCTCAAAACGTAGCGTGCCTGCAAGGTATCAGGCACATAAAGTTACATATACGCCCTGGGAACCCCGACTTATGGCGTATTAAGAGTCAACAAAAAACGTGAAGGATTTGAGTAAATATGTCGTGAGCGAATAACCGGGGCGGTCACGAAGCTATAACAGACCACGTTAACAACATTTTCCCTCACAAGCAATACCACCACTCCTATTTACGAGGCTCAGCGCTACTGTGTCGTATATTAATTTTGGAGAACTTTTCGCCACGGAAGCAGAACTTAAGAATGGGTTTTTCCAATTTCGTGCGGATTTTTCATGGTAAAATCGGTTCTTAAATATAAACTGAGTTTGTTTTTTGTTTTCTGGAAAGGGATTTTTTTTTACGGTAAATGTAAGGAAATTTGTGAAAATATTCAAAACGTGCGTGGGAAATTATCAATTTCATTAATGAACTTCTTGAAACGTAGTGTTTCTTTATTGTTACTAAGGAAGTTTTTAAACGTAAAATTGTTTTCTGTATAAGATGTTTCCTTCTCTCTTGCATAGCTAACAAGTCTTAATCGAAATGTCATGCAATATATAAAATACGTGCCCAACCTTTTTCTACCCGAAGGCCGCACTTGATATTAAGAGGAATCTTGCGGGGCAGAACACATGTAAACTTTGAATATGTTTGTTTTTACTTCCTTTTACACAAAAGGAAGTATTGTATTTGCGAAAAAAATTTAACTCAAAGATCGACCTTAATTTCCATTTTGCTCAACCCCGAATGAATATTGAGTTTTTTTTTTTTTCGACTCGACCACACCTGGATAACTGCCTAAGAACGTATAGACACACGAAATATCCATAATGACGATTCCCGAGTTAATTACAACGAATTTTCTCGTGACGTCTGTATTTACGTATGTATGTGCGTATGTATGTCGCATAACTCAAGAACGGTAAATCCTAGAAAGTTAAAATTTAGTACGTAGACTCCCAGGGGGGTTTAGTTGTGCACCTCCTCTTTTGGTTGCATTCGGGTGTTTCTAAAGGGGTCTTTTGCCCCTTTTTGGGGGAAAATCATTGTTAATTTCGATGTAAACTCACGTGGTGTTATAAGTTGGCGGACACTTGGCGATATATCGCCAGTCTTTTGGTCGCCAAGTTTTGTCACCGACTTGGCGACAAAACATTTCTTTTCTTTCCTTTTTTTTTACAATCTAGTTTCAATTTGGCCATTGTTTTTGATATTTAGAGAGTAAACTATTGAATCACATTAAAATTGCCAGTAATGGGGAAATGACATTAAATTGGAGTAAAAGGAAGTCATGTGATGCACACATTAGCTCCTTTATTTTAGTTTTTTTTCAGGTATAAGGGAAAAACACGGATACGAAGTTTCCATTTATTTTATCGCATCCTATTTCGGACTATTTGTCTCCGAATTTTCAGCAATTGCACCCAACACAGGATTTGGGTGATCAGTCGTTTTGGAAGGTTCTGAGACATGGTTTTCGATTCGTAACGTCGAATATAACGACGGACTGCGTGGATCAGCTTCATTCGAAATAAATTATTCACCTGTATCCACTTTGTATTGCCATTTGGACCTTTTTCAACCACATGAAAACGAGCTGATGATGGATCACATGACTTCCTTTTGCGCCAATTTAATGTTATTTCCCCATTATTGGCAATTTTGATGCGATTCAAAATATCAACAACAGTAGTCAAATTAAAACCAAATTTAAAAAAAAAATCGCCAAATTTGTCGCCAAGTTGGTGACAAAACTTGGCGTCCCAAAGACTGGCGATATATCGCCAAGTGTCCACCAAATTATAACACCACGTGAGTTTGCATGGAAATTAACAATTATTTCCCCCAAAAAGATGCAAAAAATCCTTTTAGAAACAACCGAATGCAACCAAAAGGGGAGGTGCACAACTAGACCCCGCTAGGAGTCTACGTATCAAATTTTACTTTTCTAGGACATACCGTTCTTGAGTTATGCGACATACATACGTACATACGGACGTCACGAGAAAACTGGATGTAATTAACTCGGGAATCGCCAAAATGAATATTTCGGGCGTCTATATGTTCTTATGCACTTATCCACGTTTGGTCGGGTCGAAAAAAAAAAAAACTCAACATTCATTTGGGGGTAAGCAAAATGGAAATTATGGTCGATTTTTGAGTGAAATTTTTTTCGCAAATACAATACTTCCTTTTATGTAAAAGGAAGTGAAATGGAATTGCTTCACCAAGATTTCATTTTACAGCAACGCAAGATTTATGCGCTTGTTACAGTTCTTAAAGTATAGTGGAGTCTCATGAAGTCGACTCTCGATAATCCTTACGAATCCAGAAAATTCGATCGCACTTCGACTGACGAAAAAAAAAAGTCTGCGAAAGTCTTCTTTTACGTATACGCTGCTACTTTTTGGTCCACAATAACTCGAATTTTCCAAAATCTACTGTATACAAATTTGGGGGACTGTAGATTTTCACAAATGAAAATTAACATTCCAGAGTAGCTTCTAAACAGTGTATTCAGAAGAACTGGATGTATCAATGATCTGTGTGCAGTGCTGCCTGCTGCCAGCATTTTTTTTTTTTAGTAAAATAGAAAGTAGAAAATTAAACATTTGGGCCCCCTACACACGAGGCGGTTAGTTGAACCAACTTGAGGAAAAAGTTGCCTGTCAACTAGCTGACTTGCATTTTTCTTTCTCTTCACGCGAAGCAACTTAGTTGAATCAACTTTTTCTGTAATAACTCGAACTTATTCGAGCAGTTGATTCACAACAATGTTGAAAACTTAACCTAGTTGACTCTCAACTAGTTTACTCTTGTGTAGAGCGAACGCTTGGCAATGTCCCGATGACTTGAATCAACTGACAAGTTGATTACACTCATCCAGATGAAAATAGTTGTGGTACATGTGCGTGGTGTCCAGGGCACACCCGGCATAGTCGACGGTCGTGTGAAAGATTCTTTCACTTTTCTACAGCTGGTCACACTTCCTAATAACCGCATGCTCAAAAGTTGATTTAACTAAGATGCCTCTGGTGAAAGATACCTCACTTTTACCAGCAGAGTGGAGTAATGGGCAGTTACATTTTTACTTTCTTCTATATCTAATATATAGAAGTAAGTATTGGATTCGTGCAAATTTTCGAATTTCGATAGTTAATTTCGACATTTATGTAATCAGGCGTTGGTTAAATTTTTGCGCCAATCGCTCCATGGGGGGGGGGGGGCTGATTTATTTTATTTTATTTATTTATTTATTTTTTTGTGAATAAAAATAGCTTTATAATTGCAACAATAAGAAAGATAAATCGTAATAGACTGTCGTCTGCGTATTTCGCGTGATTTTAATTGTCGGAAAATAACCAGAAAATCGCGATGATTTAAACTTTTTAACTGTTGCCATCTTGTGGTTGTTAACAAATATATATTTTTTATTTTTTTAAGCAGGCTTTTAAAATAATTTTCAATTTTCATTCTTTGCTTTGCTTTTGAGATAAATCGGGAATTAGTATGGTCGTCAAGTTTTGGCGTGTGTAATTTTGTTTCTGTTGGGAATATTGCTTCCTCGTCAAGCATAGAGAGAGATCAGAATTATAAGAAAGATATAGAAGAAAGTTTCGTAATGGTCACAACATACAAGTTTTTTTTTTTTTTTTGGAAGTCAAATTTATTGAAATATAAAAAGAAATGTAGAGAGAAGCAAAATTGCCTCAATGACTGCAGTGCAAAATTTTTACTTCCTTTTACAAAAATTACTTATTGTATTCGCGAAAAAAAATTTCACCCAAACATCGGCCTTAATTTCCATTTTGCTCACCCCCAAATGAAGGTTGGGTTTTTATTTCAACCTGGCCACACGTGGATATGTGCCTAGGAACGTACAGACACCCGAAATATCCATTTTGACGATCCCCGAGTTAATGACAACGAGTTTTCTCGTGACGTATGTATGTGCGTAAGTGTGTATGTATGTCGCATAACTCAAGAACGGAATGTCCTAGAAAATTGAAATTTGGTACATAGACTCCTAGTGGGGTCTAGTTGTGCACCTTCCTTTTTGGTTGCATTCGTATGCTTCAAAGGGAGTCTTTTGCCTCTTTTTGGGGGGAAATCATTGTTAATTTCGATGTAAACTCATGTGGTGTTATAATTTGGCGGACACTTGGCAACATATGGCCAGTCTTTTGGTCGCCAAGTTTTGTCGCCAACTTAACGAAAAATTTGTCGTTTTTTTTAATTTATTTATTTATTTTTTTTGAGCAATCACAATTGCTTATTGTTCTTACTTGATTGTTTTTGGCGTCCTATCATTTTATTTTCCCACCAGCACCTTCTGCAGCATCACCGTTGACCGGCTCCTCACGATACTGATCCTCTAGCGAAAGCCATCTCCAGGTTGCGTCAATATCCTACACTTACACGCATACATACACGCACGTACAAACACATACACATACATACAGACAACTATACACACACACACCTACACACAACAACCCACACACTCATGCCTGCAAACAGACAAACACATATGCCTACACACACGTACACATACCCCTCCCCACACACACACCTACATACACACACACACACACACACTCGTGATTGCGAAAAACATAATTTGAATTCAAGAGGTCAAAATTCAATTTTTTTTTTTGTATATGATTCAATACTAATTAAAAATAAAATATACCACACATAGTGCGATTCGTTTATTATATTTTACACCATTCTTTGTAAAACAAATAAAAAAAGCTCATCCTGGTACATTTTTTAAATCTGGTTTCAATTTGCCCACTGTTGGTGATAGAGTAAACAATTGAATCCTAGAAAATTGAAATTTGGAACCATAGACTCCTAGTGGGGTCTAGTTGTGCATCTTCCTTTTTGGTTGCATTCGTATGCTTCAAAGGAGGTCTTTTGCCTCTTTTTGGGGGGAAATCATTGTTAATTTCGATGTAAACTCACGTGGTGTTATGATTTGGCGGACACTTGGCAATATATCGCCAGTCTTTTGGTCGCCAAGTTTTGTCGCCAACTTAACAACAAATTTAACGATTTTTTTTTTAAATTTGGTTTCAATTTGGCTACTGTTGGTGATATTTAGAGAGCAAACTATTTAATCACAATAAAACTGCCAATAATGAGAAAATGGCATTAAATTGGAGTAAAAGGAAGTCATGTGATGCACACATCAGCTCGTTTTTCTCTATACTAGCAACATATTCAGCACTTTATTCGCTGTATTAAAAACTAAAACCTACAAAGATTTCTAGAATAAAATCGCCCGTAATGAACACAGAAACATCATTCTCTGCCAACTTAGGGGAAAGAAAACATGGAAACATAATTCCAATCAATTCCTCTTATTACAACAATCCCCGTTTTTCCATCCGACATGGATCAAGAAAGGAATGTATACCCACACCAAGCGAATCGCACAAGAGGGCGTTATAACTTCCATTAGCTGCAAGATCCTGAGAGCGGTGCGTATATCGGGAAACATAATGTTTCCTTTCGGTCCATTAATTCGGGGATTAGCCCTTTTCCCTGCGTCGTTGAGCGCAAGAGAGACAAAAGATTAAATGAGTTTTGTCGCCATGAGTTTTGGCGGACACTTGGCGATATATCGCCAGTCTTTGGGTCTCCAAGTTTTTTCATCAACTTGGCGACAAATTTTGCGATTTTTTTTTTTTTTTTTAAATCTGGTTTCAATTTGCCCACTGTTGGTGATATTTAGAGAGTAAACTATTGAGTCACATTAAAATTGCCAATAATGCGAAAATGGCATTAAATTGGAGTAAAAGGAAGTCATGTGATGCACACATCAGCTCGTTTTTCTCTATACTAGCAACATATTCAGCACTTTATTCGCTGTATTAAAAACTAAAACCTACAAAGATTTCTAGAATAAAATCGCCCGTAATGAACACAGAAACATCATTCTCTGCCAACTTAGGGGAAAGAAAATATGGAAACATAATTCCAATCAATTCCTCTTATTACAACAATCCCCGTTTTTCCATCCGACATGGATCAAGAAAGGAATGTATACCCACACCAAGCGAATCGCACAAGAGGGCGTTATAACTTCCATTAGCTGCAAGATCCTGAGAGCGGTGCGTATATCGGGAAACATAATGTTTCCTTTCGGTCCATTAATTCGGGGATTAGCCCTTTTCCCTGCGTCGTTGAGCGCAAGAGAGACAAAAGATTAAATGAGTTTTGTCGCCATGAGTTTTGGCGGACACTTGGCGATATATCGCCAGTCTTTGGGTCTCCAAGTTTTTTCATCAACTTGGCGACAAATTTTGCGATTTTTTTTTTTTTTTTTAAATCTGGTTTCAATTTGCCCACTGTTGGTGATATTTAGAGAGTAAACTATTGAGTCACATTAAAATTGCCAATAATGCGAAAATGACATTAAATTGGAGTAAAAGGAAGTCATGTGATGCACAAATCAGCTCGTTTTTCTCTATACTAGCAACATATTCATCACTTTATTCGCTGTATTAAAAACCAAAACCTACAAAGATTTCTAGAATAAAATCGCCCGTAATGAACACAGAAACATCATTCTCTGCCAACTTAGGGGAAAGAAAACATGGAAACATAATTCCAATCAATTCCTCTTATTACAACAATCCCCGTTTTTCCATCCGACATGGATCAAGAAAGGAATGTATACCCACACCAAGCGAATCGCACAAGAGGGCGTTATAACTTCCATTAGCTGCAAGATCCTGAGAGCGGTGCGTATATCGGGAAACATAATGTTTCCTTTCGGTCCATTAATTCGGGGATTAGCCCTTTTCCCTGCGTCGTTGAGCACAAGAGAGACAAAAGATTAAATGAGTTTTGTCGCCATGAGTTTTGGCGGACACTTGGCGATATATCGCCAGTCTTTGGGTCTCCAAGTTTTTTCATCAACTTGGCGACAAATTTTGCGATTTTTTTTTTTTTTTTTAAATCTGGTTTCAATTTGCCCACTGTTGGTGATATTTAGAGAGTAAACTATTGAGTCACATTAAAATTGCCAATAATGCGAAAATGGCATTAAATTGGAGTAAAAGGAAGTCATGTGATGCACACATCAGCTCGTTTTTCTCTATACTAGCAACATATTCAGCACTTTATTCGCTGTATTAAAAACTAAAACCTACAAAGATTTCTAGAATAAAATCGCCCGTAATGAACACAGAAACATCATTCTCTGCCAACTTAGGGGAAAGAAAACATGGAAACATAATTCCAATCAATTCCTCTTATTACAACAATCCCCGTTTTTCCATCCGACATGGATCAAGAAAGGAATGTATACCCACACCAAGCGAATCGCACAAGAGGGCGTTATAACTTCCATTAGCTGCAAGATCCTGAGAGCGGTGCGTATATCGGGAAACATAATGTTTCCTTTCGGTCCATTAATTCGGGGATTAGCCCTTTTCCCTGCGTCGTTGAGCACAAGAGAGACAAAAGATTAAATGAGTTTTGTCGCCATGAGTTTTGGCGGACACTTGGCGATATATCGCCAGTCTTTGGGTCTCCAAGTTTTTTCATCAACTTGGCGACAAATTTTGCGATTTTTTTTTTTTTTTTTTTAAATCTGGTTTCAATTTGCCCACTGTTGGTGATATTTAGAGAGTAAACTATTGAGTCACATTAAAATTGCCAATAATGCGAAAATGGCATTAAATTGGAGTAAAAGGAAGTCATGTGATGCACACATCAGCTCGTTTTTCTCTATACTAGCAACATATTCAGCACTTTATTCGCTGTATTAAAAACTAAAACCTACAAAGATTTCTAGAATAAAATCGCCCGTAATGAACACAGAAACATCATTCTCTGCCAACTTAGGGGAAAGAAAACATGGAAACATAATTCCAATCAATTCCTCTTATTACAACAATCCCCGTTTTTCCATCCGACATGGATCAAGAAAGGAATGTATACCCACACCAAGCGAATCGCACAAGAGGGCGTTATAACTTCCATTAGCTGCAAGATCCTGAGAGCGGTGCGTATATCGGGAAACATAATGTTTCCTTTCGGTCCATTAATTCGGGGATTAGCCCTTTTCCCTGCGTCGTTGAGCGCAAGAGAGACAAAAGATTAAATGAGTTTTGTCGCCATGAGTTTTGGCGGACACTTGGCGATATATCGCCAGTCTTTGGGTCTCCAAGTTTTTTCATCAACTTGGCGACAAATTTTGCGATTTTTTTTTTTTTTTTTAAATCTGGTTTCAATTTGCCCACTGTTGGTGATATTTAGAGAGTAAACTATTGAGTCACAATAAAACTGCCAATAATGAGAAAATGGCATTAAATTGGAGTAAAAGGAAGTCATGTGATGCACACATCAGCTCGTTTTTCTCTATACTAGCAACATATTCAGCACTTTATTCGCTGTATTAAAAACTAAAACCTACAAAGATTTCTAGAATAAAATCGCCCGTAATGAACACAGAAACATCATTCTCTGCCAACTTAGGGGAAAGAAAACATGGAAACATAATTCCAATCAATTCCTCTTATTACAACAATCCCCGTTTTTCCATCCGACATGGATCAAGAAAGGAATGTATACCCACACCAAGCGAATCGCACAAGAGGGCGTTATAACTTCCATTAGCTGCAAGATCCTGAGAGCGGTGCGTATATCGGGAAACATAATGTTTCCTTTCGGTCCATTAATTCGGGGATTAGCCCTTTTCCCTGCGTCGTTGAGCGCAAGAGAGACAAAAGATTAAATGAGTTTTGTCGCCATGAGTTTTGGCGGACACTTGGCGATATATCGCCAGTCTTTGGGTCTCCAAGTTTTTTCATCAACTTGGCGACAAATTTTGCGATTTTTTTTTTTTTTTTTAAATCTGGTTTCAATTTGCCCACTGTTGGTGATATTTAGAGAGTAAACTATTGAGTCACATTAAAATTGCCAATAATGCGAAAATGGCATTAAATTGGAGTAAAAGGAAGTCATGTGATGCACACATCAGCTCGTTTTTCTCTATACTAGCAACATATTCAGCACTTTATTCGCTGTATTAAAAACTAAAACCTACAAAGATTTCTAGAATAAAATCGCCCGTAATGAACACAGAAACATCATTCTCTGCCAACTTAGGGGAAAGAAAATATGGAAACATAATTCCAATCAATTCCTCTTATTACAACAATCCCCGTTTTTCCATCCGACATGGATCAAGAAAGGAATGTATACCCACACCAAGCGAATCGCACAAGAGGGCGTTATAACTTCCATTAGCTGCAAGATCCTGAGAGCGGTGCGTATATCGGGAAACATAATGTTTCCTTTCGGTCCATTAATTCGGGGATTAGCCCTTTTCCCTGCGTCGTTGAGCGCAAGAGAGACAAAAGATTAAATGAGTTTTGTCGCCATGAGTTTTGGCGGACACTTGGCGATATATCGCCAGTCTTTGGGTCTCCAAGTTTTTTCATCAACTTGGCGACAAATTTTGCGATTTTTTTTTTTTTTTTTAAATCTGGTTTCAATTTGCCCACTGTTGGTGATATTTAGAGAGTAAACTATTGAGTCACATTAAAATTGCCAATAATGCGAAAATGACATTAAATTGGAGTAAAAGGAAGTCATGTGATGCACAAATCAGCTCGTTTTTCTCTATACTAGCAACATATTCATCACTTTATTCGCTGTATTAAAAACCAAAACCTACAAAGATTTCTAGAATAAAATCGCCCGTAATGAACACAGAAACATCATTCTCTGCCAACTTAGGGGAAAGAAAACATGGAAACATAATTCCAATCAATTCCTCTTATTACAACAATCCCCGTTTTTCCATCCGACATGGATCAAGAAAGGAATGTATACCCACACCAAGCGAATCGCACAAGAGGGCGTTATAACTTCCATTAGCTGCAAGATCCTGAGAGCGGTGCGTATATCGGGAAACATAATGTTTCCTTTCGGTCCATTAATTCGGGGATTAGCCCTTTTCCCTGCGTCGTTGAGCACAAGAGAGACAAAAGATTAAATGAGTTTTGTCGCCATGAGTTTTGGCGGACACTTGGCGATATATCGCCAGTCTTTGGGTCTCCAAGTTTTTTCATCAACTTGGCGACAAATTTTGCGATTTTTTTTTTTTTTTTTTAAATCTGGTTTCAATTTGCCCACTGTTGGTGATATTTAGAGAGTAAACTATTGAGTCACATTAAAATTGCCAATAATGCGAAAATGGCATTAAATTGGAGTAAAAGGAAGTCATGTGATGCACACATCAGCTCGTTTTTCTCTATACTAGCAACATATTCAGCACTTTATTCGCTGTATTAAAAACTAAAACCTACAAAGATTTCTAGAATAAAATCGCCCGTAATGAACACAGAAACATCATTCTCTGCCAACTTAGGGGAAAGAAAACATGGAAACATAATTCCAATCAATTCCTCTTATTACAACAATCCCCGTTTTTCCATCCGACATGGATCAAGAAAGGAATGTATACCCACACCAAGCGAATCGCACAAGAGGGCGTTATAACTTCCATTAGCTGCAAGATCCTGAGAGCGGTGCGTATATCGGGAAACATAATGTTTCCTTTCGGTCCATTAATTCGGGGATTAGCCCTTTTCCCTGCGTCGTTGAGCGCAAGAGAGACAAAAGATTAAATGAGTTTTGTCGCCATGAGTTTTGGCGGACACTTGGCGATATATCGCCAGTCTTTGGGTCTCCAA